>NC_057798.1:273283719-273317975 GCF_018294505.1 Triticum aestivum | reverse complement strand
ACCCCGTTTCGACCGTAGGAGGTCCATCATTTTGCGGTACGCCACACCCCTCCCGATCAACAGGACCCCCGTTTCGACCGTAGGAGGTCCGTTTCCTCTGTTTTGCGGTACACCACACACCTCCCGATCAACAGGACCCCCGTTTCGACCGTAGGAGGTCCGTTTCCTCCGTTTTGCGGTATGCCAGACCCCTCCTGATGAACAGGATCCCGTTTTGAACATGGCCGGTCGAACACAAGGCCATTTCCTCCGTTTTGCATTACGCCAGGCCTTGTTTCCATCGCCTGTTCCATCCAAGCCCTCCCAATGAACACAACCACGCATTCCGTTCTGACCCAGCTGGTTGGCTCCCCATGAACATGACGACGACGTTGTTTCTCCGTTCTGACCCAGCCAATGTACACGAGCCCTGGCCGTACATATATATGCGTGAGTAGGCGTTCGAGTCCCCGCCCGTATGTACACATACATGGTCGTATTTTCTTTCTTGCACCCTGGCCGCTGTACGTACATGTACATGCTACGTGCGCGCCTCTACTACGACATGTGTGCGCCTCTACTACGACACGTGCACGCCTCTACATCGACCAGTATATATGTACGTACATGTTCGCGACCAGAATGAAAACGCTATGTACGCTTCGACCAGGTGGGTCCCGACTGTCAGGCACTTCCTTGCGTGCGAAGATGTAGCTGGTGGGTCCTAGCAGTCACGGGGGAGAATTGTTTTTTTTTTGCCCGGACGCACTTCCTTGCATGCGAAGATGTAGCTCGTGGGTCCCAGCAGTCAGGGGGAAACGTTTTTTTCATGAAATACGGTGGCCCATCCGGTGGGTCCCTGCTGTTAGGTGGAGGAATAATTATTTTCCGCGTAATAAGGAGGCACTTCCTTGCTGCGGCCGTGGACCCAGCTGTCAGCCTCTCCACGTACAGTCCACGTCCGATGGAAGTTGTTCCTTGACCACGTTGATCATGCCGCGCCGAGAGCACCAGGGCGGTGGACGACGGCGAGGCCTAGGAAGGGGACAACAGTGAGCCGGGGAAGATGCGTCACTGGAAGCCCATGCAGAGAGGAGTACGAGGGTTCGCTGGTTCGGCTGCGGTGTGAGGCTGTCGTCGCCGCAGGGCCTGGCCAGCGGTGGGAATAGTAGGGGCGGTGAGGCCTCCGCGGCAGCACATCCAGCCACGGGAGGCAGGAGCATGCAGCATGACCGGCGCTGCTTTGGGCGGCTGGAGCAAGAAGACCAGAGGTTGAAGAAGCACTACGCCGTTGGATGGACATCGTACGGTCACTGGAGCTAGAATCATTTATATTGACTAAGTTGACAAAACCCTCCGTTCCAGTCAACTTAGTAGGCCCACAAGTCAGCCTCCCACCAAGGCGGGTCCCAACTAGCAGGGGGTATTCATTTTTTGTGCGTAATAAGGTGGCACTTCCAGTGGGTCCGAGCTGACAGTAGGGGGAACATTTTTTCGTGAAATACGGTGGCCCGTCGGGTGGGTCCTAGCAGTCAAGGGCAAACGTTTTTTTTGCGAAATACAGGTGGCCCGTCTAGTGGGTCCCTGCTGTTAGGTGGAGGAATAATTATTTTCTGCATAATAAGAAGCCACTTCCTTGCGGCTGCCGTGTACCCAGCTGTCAGCCTCTCCACGTACAATATTCTTCTGATGGAATTCGGTCGTTGACCACATTGACCACACCACGCCGAGAGCACCACGGCGGTGGACAACGGCGAGGCCTAGGAAGGGGACGACGTGGAGCCGGGGAAGACGCGGCAGTGGATGCCCACGTGGAGAGGAGTATGAGGGTTCACTGGTTTGGCTGCGCTGTCATCGCTGCAGAATAACAGGGGGTGTGGGTGAGTCGAGTGGAGGGATGGCCTGGCCAGCGGTGGGAGTAGTATGGGGGCAGTGAGGCCTCCGCGGCAGCACAGCCGGCCACGAGAGGCAGGAGCAGGCGGCACGACCGGCGCTGCTTTGGGCGGCTGGAGCAAGAAGACCAGAGGTTGAAGAAGCACTAGGGCCGTTGAATGGACATCATACGGTTAGTCGAGCTAGAATCGTGCATATTGACTAAGTTGACAAAGCCCTTCGTCCCCGTCAACTTAGTAGGCCCACTATATTGGGTCCCAGCTAGCAGGGGGAGTATTCATTATTGTGTGCGTAATAAGGAGGCACTTCCTTGCATGCGAAGATATAGCTAGTGGGTCTGAGCTATCAGCGGCGGTAACCTTTTTTTCGTGAAATACAGAGGCCCTTTCGGTGGGTCCCAGATGTCAGGTGGAGGAATCATTACTTTGCGCGTAATAAGGAGGCATTTCCTTGCGTGCGACCGTCGACCCAGCTGTCAGATGCAGTTCGGTCATTGACCATGTTGACCACGCCATGCCGAGAGCACTAGGGCGGTGGACGACGGCGAGGCCTAGGAAGGGAACAAAACAGAGGCAGGGAAGACTCGGCAGTTGTTTCCCATGTGGAGGGGAGTACGACTGTATGAGGGTTTACTGGTTCATCTGCCGTCGCTGGAGAATAACAGCAGGTGTGGGACTGTGGGTGAGTAGAGGATGGCTAGGCCAGCGATGGGAGTACAGTGGGGCGGTGAGTCCTGCGTGGCAGCACAGCTGGCCGCGGGGAGGAAGGAGTAGGCAGTCCCGCCGGCGCTTGTTTGAGCGGCTGGAGCAGGAAGAGCAGAGATTGAAGAAGCATGACGGCCGTTGGATGGACATCCAACAGTATACAGGCCATCTGTGGAAAGCCTCAAATATGTGGAAAACAGCTTACAGCCCATCTGCCATTATTTCAAATAATTTACATCCCATTTACTAATCCTTACGGGTTTTTTGGAGCCCATATTCTTTTTGTTAGCATTACAGCCCATATTGTGGCCACGGTTAAAAAATTATACGAAATTTTGCATATGTCAGTGCGGTCTGAACTGTTTTTAATCCCGAAATTTCGAGTCACATCCAGACTGATTTTAAAAATAAATGCGTATCAATATAAAATCCAATAAATTGTCCACTCATAAAAATCAATGCAATTTAAAATCTCGAAATGAAAAAAAGATATTTGAAACGAATTGCCGGTTTGATGTGTTTTAAAAATGTACAACCCATTTCTCATTACTGATAGGCCATTTTCTCGGCTAGCCGAATGAAGCTCTCCTCGTCTTGAAAGATTTGCAGCCCAACAGGCCTGATAAAGTGACTTACTTGACAAATCACAAAAAAACTGGGCTAGCCATTTTCAGAAAGAAAAAAAAACTACTGGGCTGGTTTGTGGTAAACATAAAAGAAAAGGCTGTCTAGACAGGCCAGAGTGTCCCGCATAGCCCAGTTGACACCCTGCTTCTGTCTCAAAAAAATTAGATAAATGCCACTCCAATTATGGCGATTCATAAAAATGCCACTGCAATTTCCAAACTTTGAAAAATGCCACTGCAATTTTTGCAAACTTTGAAAAACGCCACTGTAGTTTGCAAACTTTGAAAAATGCCACTCCAGACTTCGAAAAATGCCACTAGAAATGGCATGAAATGGCATTTTTCAAAGTTTGGAAATTGCAGTGGCATTTCTTGGATACACCAGATTTGGAGTGGCATTTATCAAATTACCCCAAAACAAAAATAACTGGCCGAGCTGCTGGGTCCCTGGTGTCAGCCGCTCGTTATGCAATTCTCTCGTTTATTGACTACGTTGACAATGGCATGGGACCCAGATGTCAGAAATCCAGTAGGAGGAGCCATTTTTTTATTGGCTTGAAATAAGGAGGCACTTGCTTGCGTACTGCCATGACCTTGGCGGGTCCCTGCTGTCATCCTCTCCATGTACAATCATCTCCTGATTGTGTACGCATCAACTTGCTAGGCCCACAAGTTAGCCTCTAAACTCGTGGAGGACAAATACAACCCATTTAAAAAAATAACAGGTCTAATCCACATATAGAGTACTGAACTTCCACGTTGACAACCATCATAGCCAAGTTAACTATCTACTCCCACTAATACTCTAGTAGCGTACAAGTACTAACTTACTCTTAGCTAACTAGACGATGTCGGCCGCCATTTGTGGTACACGCTAAACGCGGACACCAGCGTCCTGTGCCTCGCCTTGGACTTGCAAGAGGTGTGATAGGGCGCGTTGCTCGCGCGTGTTGGCCCTTTCCATGCCGGCGTGGTCCACCGAAGCTTCGGCTTCCAAGCGGGAAACCCACTTGACAAGATGGTAGTAAAAATCAGCATCGCGAACGCATGCGTGCCCGACGGCCTCCCGGGCTATTTGCCGGGCGCCGCCCTCCACGTAGTCGGCCCAATTGCGGACGCTCTGCTCGCGACTTAGAGCATCGGTGTGCTGCTGCTCCATGTCCCTCTGGCGGCACAAATCGGCGATACGCTGCTCCTCCGCCAGGCGGTCGCGCTCCAACAACTCTTGCTCCTCTGCCATGCGGTCGCGCTCCAACAACTCCTCGATCTCCGCATTGCCATATAAAGACAGATAGAATGCCTCCTCCCTCTGTCTGCCTTCCGGTGAAAAACCAAACACTAGTTCCGGCAGTGACCACCTCCGGCGTCGCCTACCACGGACGGGTGGGGGCATGGCAGACGTGGTGAGCGACGTCGGGCCGGTGGGGACTTATGAGGAAGTGGCGAGTTGGGTCACAGTGGCATCGGAGAAGGCCGGGAAATAGTACTTATAGGGGGAAGGTAGCGCGACGGTCATCGGAATTCAATGCATAATGGCTTAGCATGCCAGCTTGCCATGGAAAACTAGAGAAACTAAAATTATGACTGTGACATCCCGTCCGGTCTGGGTCGCACGCCGGCATGGCAGTCAAACGAGTGCACTCGAATCATCTCCCTCCTTGTCAATAATGATTCCACGGATTTAAAAAGCCCGCAACAATTAAAGCGTATCTTTTTTCGCATCAGTTAGCTGCCTTAATTACGGCCAACTGCATACAGGCACTCAGAATCGCTCACAGGTAGTACGCGAAGCACCATGCAACGAGTCGCAGCCGAGGGCACGCATATATCCACTTAAATCGCTGGATTTAATTAGGCTTAAACTTCTGCATGCCGTTAATTATTGCCATGCCTTGGTCTTGCTGCTTTGCTCATGGGACTAATAAACCCGGACGGAGGGAGTACCTTGGTTGGTGAGAGGTTTGAATTAAGCCCTGCAAACCGTAAAGGAGGTACTAGTACGTGTGTGATCCGCTATTTATTCGTGTAGGATCGAGTAGGTCGTTTCTTGAATTGAGCCCTGCAAACCGGAAAGGAGGTAGTACGTGCATGATCCGCTATTTATCCGTGTAGGATTGATAGTGTAGCTTGTCAGTTTCTTCAGAGGTAGGCATTTTTATCCGTGTAGGATCGATAGTGTAGCTTGTCAGTTTCTTCAGAGGTAGGCATTTTTATTCAAAAAACTGCCACTTTGCATCTTGCGTCGCAAATAAAACTGCCAGGAGCGCATTTGTAGGCTAGCTAGTGATTGATTAGTAACTTGTAAACACTGAGCGAACAAAAATAAGTAACTGTTAATGCATCTCAATGATTCACAGATCATATACAAATATGTAGCTCCAAAAGCAAAGATCAGCCACTTTGGATCTTGCGTCGCAACTAAAACTAACTAGTACGATTCCCATACATAAGATCAACATGTTAATGCATCTCAATGATTCACAGATCATATACAAATATGTAGCTCCAAAAGCGAAGATCTAGAAAAAACATTTGTTCTTCCTACTAACATGGATGCTTCTCTTGGCCAACATTTAGTACAGACTGGAAGACAAATTTGTTTGTGAAGTCTACAATTCCTCTTGCAAACGTAAGTTGTTCCACCACCAGCAGGAACCATGAGAATGAACCACAAATGATGGAGGAACATCCACTACAATATGATTTGATCTTCTCTCGATCACACCGCGAGACTATTTTCGGAATACAAACTTTAACTTAGCCAAAATGATGCCCATTGTATAATCAGACCAAAGCAATGAAGCACCTAGTGTTGGCCAGTAAATAGGACAGTACTACTTTTCTGCAGTCCATGAAGTGACTATCCAATCTTTGTGTCTATTTTCAAATGGCACTGCATGCAGTGACTATACTATTCTCTTGTGCAGGTTCAACCAAAATTGAGGACACTTTGTTTGTTTGCCAAATAGCAACGGGCAGACATCTCTGTCTGCACAAATATGAAGCAGCTAGTAAACATATACCACACCATGTATTTTCGGTTTAAACATGTCTCTTCCGCTTAGCATCTGTCATGTTCTGCACTAGACAATCTGATACAGTTATGTTTTGCCCTGGACAATTTCATACTGACCTAATTTGCTAGTTTAGAGCAGAAATATAGTGCCTATTCTTCATCAGACCAAGGATATCCATGTTCGCAGTGATGGAAGAGGTGAAATCGATACAACCGAAATTCAGCATCCAATCATTGAATCCTGTCCTGCACCTCCAATGTAGGTCCACCCTGCCAATAAATTCACATGCAAACCACTAGTATTACTATCTAATGACAGTACAAAAAGATTAGCAAGATAGTAGCAAACCATGTACTTTCGTAATGAACAGCTCATAGTGCCACCAATTGGATATAAAGGTTTGGAAAAAAACATGCTCCTAATGTTGAACCAGTTGGACTTTTTGTGCAGTTCCACTAAAATCGAGCATCCCTGTTTGCATAGATATTGAAAGTGTGATTACTATAAAAGTGGCACTAGTTGAAGCATAGACTCACAAATATAAGCATTCCAATTTCTTACTAGGAAAAGGTAGCAAGACTGTTTCTAACCACCTGTTTGAAGGAATAAATAAAGCAACATCGGCTGATGTCAGGAAGGCATACATAGTTTTTTCTGAAAAACTGAGCCATTCCTGACCTTTCCTCTTGCTTTAAGCAAAATTTGTGCAGCTCTACTCAAATAAAATGCCATCAGTGCCTTGACAATTTAGTTACACTGTACAAAAGGAAATGACTTAACATTACATCATGATGTCATGTATGTAGTCAACATGCATTAGAGACAAACATACAGACCTCCTCCGATAACATAATGAACATCAATTTTAACAAAGGTGTGACTAGCTTTACCGGGATCATTTGAGTGAACTCTACACCCTCTGTTCCTTAATATAAGACGTTTTTGCGGTTCAACTTAAAGTACCCAAACATCTAGTATTTAGAAAAACAGGTAGTAGTTTTCTTGAGCACATATCTGGGAAAGCTTGCCACACTTTATTTATATCCATACGCTAATGCAACACCATTCGAGTACTACAAATATACACTAATCCATTGGCTAGTGCAACAGTAGAGTAGTTAGTTTATTACAGGATATAGTACAATGGTTTTACTGAATAAATTTCAATAAACTCTAGCACTGGAAGGTCTCTATAAGAATTAACAATACAAAATGTAAAGGTAACAAGTTTCATCATTGGTATACTAGCTGTGCATGAGCATTAAACCAAATACAAAAGTCTGAAGGTAACTAGCATTATTAACTAATGACAGTATAAAAAATTGCAAGCCATGTACCTCCAAGGTAAATATCATTTCGAACTCGGGGGGACCTTAAAATTGCTATCCCAATGTTGATAATCGATCAAACATAAAAACTTGATCGAATGAATCAAGAGAACAGCCGGAGGAGGAAGTGCCCACTCTTGACTTTTCCTCTTCTCTTCATAATTGTTCGTGCAGTTTAACCAAAATAAAATGACATCAGCGCCTTGGCATTTTTGTGAAACTGTACAAAAAAATTAACTTATCTCATGGAAGTGAGGTACGTAATCTATAAGCATTAACAGTGCAAAAATCTGAAGGTAGTAACAAGTTTCATCGTTGGTATGCTGGCGTGCAACAACATTAGAATGCCTTAGCTGTAAAATCTTTAATACATCCACAATCAACAGCTAACCCTGAAATAATCTAGTGGCATTAAATGGCATTGCTTAAATTTATCGGTGGCATTAGACTGAGAGCGGCATTAGTTAAAGTTGGCTTCACTTTAGCAGTAGCATTGCTTGACTTGACTGCTAGCATTATCCTAACAACAAAAGAAGTGGCAATAAGAGCACGGGAGGCCCATTCAGACAGTGGGCGCACCAATATGATGTACCTCCACGGACGCAGAGTGGTGAGGGAGGTATGGTTGCCCAGAGCAACAAATATCCAGGCAGCATATGTGGATTACGTCCCATTTTTGTTCTATTTAGCCACCTTTTTCCTATGTGAGGACAACAAACCGATCGAACTGGTCATTCTCTATTGCGTTGTCATGCCTTTATACCCTTCTTCAACCAAGAGACATGAGACTCGTTCCTTAGCTACTGATTTTCCCCTTTTCAACCTAGATGCGGGTTTGATGCCTACTTTCTTGGACAGTACAGTCTCCCTTCCTTTCCTTATTCAACCCAGACATGGATTAGTCTGCATGAAGTAGGGTTTCCTTTAATAGTGCAAATTATGGTTTTCGTCTGCGTGGCCAGCAGAGCAGAGGATGGCAAATTGGGAAGATGGTGGAGTGGAAAAATATCCACATGCAACGACGTGGCAGATGGGGCAATAGAACAAGGGTATGGTTCAAAAAGATGTAGCATACCTGAGGGTCGGCGAGAAGTGGCTTCGCTCGTGGTCGTCGTCCTCCGCACATACTACGGCAGCGAGCTTGGGGACGGAGGCCATCTGTAAGTGCATCTAGTGCCACCCCTAGTTGGTTTTGGAGTATTGACGACAAAGTTGGTTGAGGGACTAATGCGTTTGTGAGAATTGCAGGATAGCGTATGTAGTGTCCCTCATTGATTCTGTTTACCTACCGGAGATGACCCCTAAAAATGTATGAAGCCATTGAAGACAATGGTGGTATGTGAAGATATTCACATTGAAGACTATGACATGAGAAGACATTGAGCGAAGACTATGGAGCGCGAAGACTGTGTTGTTTCGTTGTTTCCATTTCTTCTTTGTTGAGTCATAGGAACCACCGTACTGTTAAGTGGGGTCCAAGTGAACAAAGTCAGAGTGACTGAAGTGATGCTCAACCCAAATCCTATGTCTTCGAGCGAAGACAATCAGAGCAAATCTTATCCAGAGCTGGATGAGTCAGCTTTGCTTGTAGCCCAAGTAAAGTTGCCGTGTGTGTTTCAAAACTGACCGTTGGAACACGTGTCAGTTCCTTAGTGACCAAGGGTCATTTCGGACATATCAGGTTGGGTTGCCTTGTGGCTATAAATAGCCCACCCCCTACACCATAAATTGGTGGCTGCTCAGAGTTAGTTTACGGCTTTTGTCGTTTTGAGAGCAACCCACCTCGAAGCCTTTGAGAGAGAAATCCTTGCGAGGACAAAGCCCAAACACCCAGAGCCAAAGAGTGTTAGGCATCACTGAAGCCTTTCTGTCTGTGTGACCTGAAGAGTTATTACACTTGAGGACTGTGTATCCTCTAGCCGGTTAGGCGTCGCGTTCTGAGCATCCAAGAGTCATTGTGGATCGCCGATGAAGGAAGTCTGTGAAGGTTCGGAAGTCTACCTTGAAGACTTACCAGGGTGATTGGGCGAGGATAGTGCGTCCTTGGCTCAAGGGGAATAAGGTGAAGACGCGGTCTTCTGAGTTCAATCTCAGCCTCCCAACCAGACGTACAGTTGTCACAGCAACTTGAACTGGTCCAACAAATCCTGTGTCTTCAACAAGTGACTGGTTCTATCCTTTCCCTCCCTTTACCTTGAGTTTATCTTCATGAAGTCATTGCTTATTTGTCTTATCTGTTTGACTCTATTGCTTGACTACTATCGTTGATTGGCTTCATACTATCTTCCATCCTAATCCTTACTACCTAGCTGCTATTAGTCTTTGTACGTTCACATTATTGCATACTTGACTATGGCTTGCTTGTTGTAGTTTATCTTCCGCTGCATATCAATTAGGTCATTTCTATTGTTTGTCTTCGAAACTTCCACGTTTTGAAGACTTTGAAAAAAATCGCCTATTCACCCCCTCTAGTCGATAACTAGCACTTTCAATTGGTATCAGAGCAAGGTACTCACTTGTTCTGTGTGATTCGGTTTGACCACCTGGAGTTTAGCTATGTCGACTGTAGGATTGAGGAATGTATCTTGCCCCACCTTTGATGGTCATGAGTATCCTTGGTGGAAAGCCATGATGAAGAAGCGACTCATGGCTATGGAAATCGAACTGTGGACCGTCACTGAGATTGGTCTTACCGATCTATGCAAGATGGCGGAGGCTGATGACATTCGCAAGTACACTCTACTGGACCTCACAGCGAAGGATGTCATCTGCTCCTGTCTGTCCCAAAATCAGTTCAGGAACGTCATGAACCTCAATCATGCGAAGCTAATCTGGGACCGGCTTTTTGAGGTCTATGAAGGTCATCTTAATCATGATGATCCTTGGCTTCATGACTACAAGGAGTCTCTTAAAGAGATGACCTTTCCACCTGAATCATCTTCATCTTCACCATGCCTCATGGCAGGGGGTGCTAAGGTAACTGAATGCTACCTCTGTGAAACTAGTGATGATGAATCAGGTGATGAATTTGGCCCCAACTATGTCAAACTTGCTTCCCTTGCCACTAAACAACAAAGAGCTTTCGAAAAGGTTCAAAACATGCTTAGTAAGAGCGATGATATGTTGGGCGAAGAAATGGATCAGTCAAAAGCATTGGCTGAGAGTCTTCAGAGACTTCATTCCAAGTTTGACGCTCTTCAAGATCAACATAATGCTCTCTTGTCTAATCATGAGAAGCTTTCTTCTGAATGTCTTCAAAGAAAGCATGATCTTGAAAAGATAAGAGTGGATTATGGAGATCTTCTGAAGGAGCGCGATTCATTACTTGCTCAACAAATCAGCATTACACAGAATGGATTTGAACCACCATGTCTAAAATGCATTAAGCGTGATAACGCTACCACTGCTGCTACTGTTGCATTGTCTTCAACAACTGATGTGGAAACTAACCCCTCTACGGAGGATACCGCTGCTATTGCTGATGAAAATGGTAGGTTGAAGACATTGCTTGAAACAGGGATGTATAAAAGTCTGAAAGGACATCAGACACTTTGAGATGTCCTCAAAAAGCAGATTCTGAACCGAAAACCTAGGAAAGAGGGTGTTGGGTTCGAGAGGAAAATGAATGCTCATGGTTCCTACTGGAAGCCTGAGCAGTATCCCCAAACCACATGGGTTGCTGCAAAGGAACCTTCAGTGGATCCATCCACTTTATCTGGCTTTATCTGTGCTAATCCTATTATCGTTGATGAATCCTTTGATGTAAACTATAAACTGTTCAAAAATCAGAATGGTGAAGTATTTGCCAGGTATATAGATACTAACTGCAGGAATGGACCACCTATGAAGAAGATCTGGGTTCCCAAAAGTTGTCTTGAGAATCTTCTAGTGAATGTCATCATGACACCACCAGGGAAGAAGACAAACCCAGGACCAAAGGCATCATATGGTCCAACGGCTTCATACGGATACATGACTCACTTGAGTCACCCTAACGCCAATGTTTTGCAGGGAAATCATACTCAGACTTATGAATATGGGCGTGTGTCTTCAAACCACTATGTTCATAGGACTAAGAACTTTTCTGCTTATTCATATGAGTATCATTCATCTCCTGCAAGGCTATTTGCTAGGGCTTCAAAGCCGAAATTCTCAGATGCTGCACTTAGACTCATTGCTTCTAAGCCACCCCTGAAGATGTGGGTGGTGAAGAAGAATTAACTCTCTTTTGTAGAATATGGTCTCCAGCCAGCAATCAAAGGCGTCCGATACAATTGCTGGGGACCTAAAACACATTAAGGGATGCATGATAAAATGACTTACTATGTATTCCACATATGAATCGCTTACCTGTCATACTGTGTGTTCTAACCTTGATCTAAGCTGTGATAATCCTAGTGTGCGTCAAATGCTTATGCTTCAAAACATACCTTGTGAAGCCTATCCTCCTAACTGCACTATAGGGTATGACACCTCGTGCTTCAAAATGGATTATGGACAGCGGGTGCACTAATCATATGACTGGTGATCGAAGTCTTCTCATGGACTCAACCTTACGTCCATCCGACAAGAGTCAAATCACATTTGCTGACATTGGTAAAAGCAAGGTATTGGGTCTAGGTAGAGTTGCAATCTCAAAGGATCAACACATGGATAAAGTGATGCTTGTTGAATCCCTTGGGTTCAACTTAATGTCTGTCTCAATGCTTTGTGACTTGAACATGATTGTGCTATTTGGAAAATATCGTTGCCTTGTACAAATGGAATCTGACAAGTCTCTAGTCTTTGAAGGGTATAGGAAAGATGATCTATACATGGTAGATTTCTCAGCAGGTCCACAACTTGTCGTATGTCTTCTTGCAAAAGCTTCAAAATGCTGGCTCTGGCATCGGAGGCTGGGGCATGCTGGCATGAGGAACTTACACACACTTGTCAAGAAGAAGCATGTCATAGGCATCGAAGGTGTCAAGTTCAAGAAAGATCATTTGTGTGGTGCCTGCGAAGCTGGAAAGATGACTAGGGCGAAGCACCCCTCGAAGACAATCATGACGACATCTCAACCCTTCTAGCTGTTACACATGGACTTATTTGGCCCTACTCACTACTCTACCCTCACAACAACAGCTTGTCTCTATGGCTTAGTCATTGTTGATGACTACTCAAGATATACATGGGTGCACATAATTCTCTACAAGACTGAAGTACAAGATGTCTTTAGACGATTCGCCAATCGAGCCATGAACAATTATGGCGTCAAGATTAAGCATATCAGAAGTGATAACGACACTGAATTCAAGAATACCGGGCTTGATCTTTATCTGATACAATGGGAATCACTCATGAGTTTTCTGCTCCATACACACCTCAGCAAAATGGCATTGTAGAGCGCAAGAACAGAACCCTCATTGAGATGGCTCGAACAATGCTCGATGAGTACAAGACACCAAGAAAGTTCTGGCCTGAAGCTATTGATACAGTATGTCACATCATCAACCGTGTTTACATCCACAAGCTTCTGAGCAAAACATCCTATGAGCTCCTTACTGGCAAGAAGCCAAATGTCAGCTACTTCAGAGTCTTTGGTGCTAGGTGCTGGATCAAGGATCCCCATCACAAGTCAAAATTTGCACCTAAAGCTCATGAAGGCTTCATGCTCGGTTATGGAAAGGACTCGCACTCTTACAGAGTCTTCAACCTCTTTCACTACAAAATCGTTGAAACTGTGGATGTGCGATTTGATGAAACCAATGGTTCACAACGAGAGCTCCTACCAAGCACACTTGATGAAACTCCTCCCAGTGAATCTATCAAGCTGATGGGAACTGGTGAAATCATGCCTTCTGAAGCACTGCCTGAAGAGGAACTTATCATTTATGCACCAAACCAACCTGAAGACAATGCTCAGACCGAAGACAATCCTATCAATGATGACAATGATCAGCATGAGCAAGGTCTTCGTCCAGTTCATCCTCGTGTTGCAAATGAAGTACAAATTGAGAAGATAATTGATAGCATCAATACACCTGGTCCACTTACTCGCTCAAGAGCAACACAGTTAGCAAATTTCTTTGGGCATTTTTCATTTGTGTCAATATCAGAACCCAAGAAAGTTGCTGAAGCCTTTATGGAACCTGAATGTATTCAAGCCATGCAAGAAGAACTTCAACAGTTCAAGCTGAATAATGTTTGGGAACTTGTCAAGCTCCCTGACCCTCACAAGCATAACATTATTGGCACTAAATGGATATATCGAAACAAGCAAGATGAACATGGTCAAGACGTCAGAAACTAAGCACGTCTTTTGGCTCAAGGATATACTCAAGTTGAAGGAATTGACTTCGATGAAACATTTGCTCCTGTAGCAAGGCTTGAAGCTATTCGCATACTGCTAGCCTATGCTAACCATCACAACATCTTACTATACCAAATGGATGTGAAGAGTGCATTCCTCAACAGAAAGATTGAAGAAGAAGTGTACGTTGCTCAACCACCTGGCTTTGAAGATCCAAAACATCCTGATATGGTGTACAAACTAAACAAAGCACTGTATGGCCTCAAACAAGCTCCTCGCGCTTGGTATGATACGATCAAAGACTTCCTGAAGAGCAAAGGCTTCAGACCTGGATCCCTCGATCCCACACTCTTCACGAAGACATATGATGGTGAACTGTTTGTGTGCCAAATATATGTGGATGACATTATCTTCGGCTGCACCAACCAGAAGTATAGTGATGAGTTTGGATACATGATGCAAGAGCAATATCAGATGTCCATGATGGGTGAGGTGAAGTTCTTCCTTGGTCTTCAAATTCGTCAGCAAAGGAATGGCATCTTCATATCTCAAGAAAAATATCTCAAAGACTGTCTGAAGAAGTTTGGAATGCAAGATTGCAAAGGTTACACGACGCCAATGCCAGCCAAACACCATCTTTGTCCCGACGACAATGGTAAAGAGTTCGATCAAAAGGTATACCGCTCCATGATTGGTTCCTTACTTTACCTATGTGCATCTAGGCCAGATATTATGCTTAGTGTTTGCATGTGTGCTCGATTCCAAGCGGCACCAAAGGAATCGCATCACTTAGCTGTGAAGCGAATTCTTAGATATTTGGCTTACACCCCAACACTCGTATTATGGTATCCAAAGGGCTCAAGATTTGATCTGGTTGGATTCTTGGATGCTGATTATGCTGGTGACAAGGTCGATCGCAAGTCTACATCAGGCACATGTCACTTTCTGGGACGATCATTTGTCTGTTGGTCTTCAAAGAAGCAAAACTGTGTATCACTCTCAACTGCTGAATCTGAATACATTGCTGATGGATCTTGCTGCGCTCAGCTTCTGTGGATGAAGCAAACTCTCAAGGATTATGGCATCAATCTGAAACAAGTCCCTCTCTTCTGCGACAACGAAAGCGCTATCAATATTGCCAACAATCCAGTCCAGCACTCGAAGACAAAGCACATTGAAATTTGTCATCACTTTCTCGGAGATCATGTAATGAAGAAAGATATTGACATCATTCACGTCAACACTGAAGAGCAACTGGCAGATATCTTCACAAAGCCCTTGGATGAGAAAAGGTTTTGCAAGTTACAGTGTGAGCTAAATATCTTGGAATCCTCAAATGTCCTGTGATCAGACACACATCCTAACACTTATGCATGTTGATGACTTAGATGTGCAACACACGAAGTAAAGTATATCTTCAATCAATGAAGACTTACATTCTGAGTGTGAATACATTAACATGCAATTTGACTTCGGAGCGCCACGATAATTGTGCGTCGTGTCTGGGTCTAATACTTCCTATACTGTGGGTAACGCCACCACCAAATTTCTTGGTTTGAAGTGTTTCACTCATGGCGTTATTGTTGAATATCTTCGCATTTGGTTGTCTTCAACTTTCAACTTATCCTCATAAGTTACTTCACTATGTCGATTTGATTGCTTTCTCAGATATATATATATATATACACTAGTATTCTGTCCTCTACAGCATTCACTTCTAGCTATGTCTTCCTTGTTGAATCTTTTGAACTAAGTGAATGTGATCGGACCCTAATCTCTCTATGCTTACTATCTCAAAATCTATCTGTCCAAATCATATGCATTCTATTGAAACTGTCGAATGTCTTCTCTGCATCCTTGTCAGCAGAAGACACAGAGACAAACATCAAGTCCTTTTAAATGATTCATCTTTATTGTTGAAATCTGGAGAAGCCGGAACAACCATCCGACAAACTTGGTGGGCGTGGGAACATGGGACAACTCTGAGTATGTTGCATGCTTGCCACGTGTCCCACGGATGCGAAAAGGCAGGGGCACCTGCGTAATTGCGCTATGCCGCACACCTACTTATAAATACGTGTCCCCTGTGGTCAAGAAAACCTTCTTCCACCTCCACCTCGTCAAAACCCTAGCGCCACCGCTAGCTCTCGACGACGCCGGCGACGAAGCGCTTAGCTGCAGCGACTTCTCCGACGCCGTCCTCACGCCGGCCGCGGGCATCGTCGTCTCCGCCGCCGCCGTAGGTGTCCTCCGTCACCAAGTTAGGGCACGGTGGATTGAACTGCTCGGTCTCCTATTCATCCCATCTAGCAGTTCTTTGTGTGGTCATTATAACTCTATTTTTACCATCTTTTTGATCCTCAATGATTCATCCTATTTACCAAAATTGGTTTTTGCCTATACAATGTTAGATCTATTCTGTCTGCATCTCATACTGCCTAGTATATTCACTTAAGCTTCATATCTAGTTAGATTCCTCACTTGTACTTATTCACGGATTCGTACAAATCTAGAACCAACTCTCAACATATAAGTGAATGTCTTTGCAACATGAGGTCAATGTCTTCAAACTGATTTATCTTCAAAATATTCTGAGAATGCATATGACCTCTTCCCCTTCCCTCACATCTCTAATGCTGTCACAGGTACATGTCCGTGGGAGAATCCCTTGGTTCTCATAGTCTGCATTCATTTGCAGAATTCTTACAACAACACATTAACTCTCCTGAAGCTAGTTCCTGTTTGACCAGCAAGCGAAAGCCCTTGAAGCCTTTGAACATATTGAAGCCATTCAGTTTGAAGTTCATGGCTGTAGAGAAATCAGTAAGGAAGGGTGGCAGACAGTGTCAAGGGGGAACATCAAAAGATTTGCCTGATGACCTCGCAGAAATCTACAAGACAGATCCTGAAGAGGATTATAATCAGCGCAAGACCCGAATCCAATGGATTCGACACTATTGGGCTGAACAATGGTTCAAGTACAAGTTCGTGACCCAGGAGTACGTAGAGAAAAATGCTATCAAAAGTCCTTGGGGTGATATTCTCTATCGAGGCCTTCCCCCCAAGAACAAAGCTGAAGCTATTGCACAAGAATTCTATCCTTGTATGGTCCGTGGACCACAGCATAAAAATGTTGATCCATCATCATTGCTCTGGTGTCGTGACGATAATATCTTCAAGCGCAACTTCCAGTATGCAAAGGCATCGGCAAAGGAAAACAAGAAGTCATGGGGATTAGACTTCAATCCTGGTCCCTCTGCTCCCCGTGATGACGGCACACGTGAAGCTGAAGAAAATGAAATCGGCCCCTACACGAACCTTGATGGCCTCATCTCATACATATTGGTACAAGGTGCCAAAGTGGATCATTCTGATAATGATGCTGATACTGATGAAGCCCCAGCTCCTCCTCCAAGGCCGCAGAAGCCAAAGAAAATTAAGGCTTCACAATCAGCTGCACCTCCCAAAGCGTCATGTGTGAAGACACTGGCCACTGCACCTCCTGAAGACAGTGTGCAGTCTGAAGATCTTTCACGCATCTCCAAGAAGACGGAGAAGAAAAAGAAAATCATCAAGAGTACTGATCAGACATTGACTCCTGCTTCCATTCTGCATGAAGAGCACATTGATCTGTCCAGCGATGATGATCTTGAGCAACTGATCAAGAGCTAGGAAGAAGCAGAGATCTTCAATAATTTGCCTCTCTTTGATGTGGCAATCATCCATAACTTCATTGATGAGTGGTTTGACACACCAAATCTCAGCTTTGATGACTTGCAACTTCCCATTGGCCTCAGCGTCTCCTTCAATGGCACTATTGCTTCTGAGTTAGATATTGCTCAGCGCATCGTCGAACTGAAGCACAAGTTGACTATGAAAAGGCTCAGTTCAAGAAGCATGTGGCCACGCTCAACGTGAAAGATGTCAAAAACTTCAAGATCATGCTGCATGAGCTCAAAGAAGCCTTTCACAAGAAGCGTGAAGAAGCTCGAGGCTCTCGTGAGCGCATGAAGAGTCTGGCTGACAAGTGTGTGCTAGCCTACAATGAGGCTGAAAAGCGCAAGGCTCTTGGTCATCCTGGCATCGACCCCAGGATGGCTGCAAAGAAGAAGAAGCTATCAACTGTCCAACCTGCACCTTCAAGGCAGGATGAACCTCGCATAGTCTTCCCAAGCAGCATGACTGGCTCGAAGCCAAAGGCCATGTCAACCGCTTCAGAACAGAAGAAGACGAGGGCTGCAGAGGCTGAAGCCAGAAAAAGGAAACCCTCAGAAGACTCTGATGCTGCTTCCTCCAAGAAGAAGCACAAAACCAAGAAGAATCGGGCTGCTCCCACAAAGCCCCTTGTTGTTGAACCAATCTCAGTGGTTCGCCCTGCATCTACAAATCAAGAACTACGAATGATTGTTCATGAGCCTGCTTCCACAGAGGCTCATGAAGCTGAAGACATTCCAGCAGTTGATCCCATCACTGCTGAAGACATTCGTCACCATGACAATGTTGAAGATGATGAAGTTCTTCCTCAGATTGCACACAACGTGGTATCACCGCCTGTTCTCACGAACAGCGAAATCATCAGCATTGGTCGTCCTCTGACGCCAATTGCTCAGGATGCATCATGGGCTGATCGCCCGCAACAACAAGACTCCCCCAGTACTCCCCAACAATAACAAGTCACACCATCTGTGCAAGTTGAAGAGGATGGAGGCCTGCCTACTCCATCTCCAAAGGCGTCGCCTGTATTACAAAGGCTTCGTAAAGGACCAAGGCCTCAAGTCCCTCTTCCGAGCATTCCAGAAGGAGAAGTGCACCACCAACCTGTTGCACGTCAAGTGTTTTCAGAAGCCACTCCAACTGTGAATGTCTCCGTGTCTGAAGCCCAAGCTGCTGAAGACAATCCGGCTGCATCAGCCGATAACGAACATCAAGAAGAACGTGTCCCTACTCCCCCATCACTGAAGAAGCTGTTCCTGAAGTGAACATGTCTGTGCCAGACCCTCCAGCTCAACAAGTGGAGGTTGAAAACGTTGAGGCTGCCACCACCAACACGAATGAAGCCAATGACGTAGTTATGGCTGAAGCTAATGTGGAGCCTGCACCAAGCAACATGCCAGAAGTCAATGCTGCAACTGCTCCTGAAGCTTCTGCCACTGTTGCTGCCACTGCTCCTGTTCCGCCACCAAGGCCCTATACAATTGAGCAAGCATACAACCATGGCGAGCTAATCACAGTAAGATGGCCCGTTCTGGTCCCTCCGCCTAATGTCTCTGGTCCTCAGTTTGATTATCACATTGAGCATAGGCCTCAGGTCCAGAAACTAAAGCCAAGACTGCCAAGGTTTCCAGGTACTGCCACATCTGTCGGGTCCTTCAATACAAATGGCTTCAAAAGCCACAACACCTTCTTGACAGCTCAAAGAACCCTTACTCACGGCCAAGAATATCCTCTGATTGTTTCTGGAGTCATCAGCAATGAAGCTATTACTCCTGCGTTCTGTATGATCAAGGGCGCATTTTCCCTCATATGTGCCTCGACACTGAAGCCATTGCTGGACTACCATGCTTAGAAGAAGCACTTGACTGCTTTCGTGATGCAGGTCTGCTCAGCTTTGTGACAGACAAAGAACATTGGAATGAAGAACTTTTGCTTCAATTCTATGCTACCCTTCACATTCGCAGCTACAATAGGGATACAAAAATGTGGGTTCTCGAGTGGATGACAGGAAATGTTCATCATGAAGCCAAAGCTCTTGACATCATTGAGCTTACAGGCCTATCCACTCCCGGGGAACTGTACGAACCTGGTTGTCAAAACCACCACAATGCTTTGGAGAGCATCTTCCATAAGCCAGAACCCAACATGAGCCAGATGTGAGCTTGATGAAGCCATTGCCACATGACGCTGAATACCCAAAGGAGTTCTTTGTTGATGACCTTGAGTATCTGCCGCGTACCATATATCACATCATTAGGCGGACTCTATGGCCTATCAAAGGACATTCATCAGCTGCAAAACTTGAAGGAGCCATGAAGACATTGGTCTTTTACATCCTCAATGGCATCAACTTCAATGCACAAGATTTCTTCCTCAAGCAACTGGCTGTATCTGGATTTGACCTTTTTGGCCTGAAATTCTATGTTCCATGGGTCATGCGCCTCATCAAGCTACATTCTGCTATCAACTATCAGCCCACTGCTCGCAATCATGTGATCTTTCTACCAGAGGTTGATATGTCAGTTGAAGCCATATACCCTGAGCCTGCAAAGAAGCCTCTTTGTCTTCAAAATGCTGAACACCAAAGCTTCACTCAGCCTATGGAAGGAGTCCAAGCTGTAACTCGTGTCTATCCGATGGCTGGAACCACTCGACTCCCTCATCATGCACCAACTGAAGCTACTGAGAGCACAATTGCTCAAAGGCCAAAGAAGCGCTCTCGGGTCCTCAATGACCGAGAACTTCTTGTGGCAGTACATCAGAAACAAGACAAACATCACTTTTGGCTCAAGCATCAGATGCAAAGTCTCTTGGTGGATGTAAATCGCATTCGAAATCTTGCCACCAAGAATGCATTTGTCACTCACGAAACCTATCGGCGATCATGGAAGAGTTTGACCCTACTTAGTGCTGAAGCAGATCTTCAAGACGATGGCTTCACTGAATGATTCAAGTTTGACTCCACTCCTCCACAGAATGCTGTCCTACGACGAACTCCATCCCTTGAAGACTGTGACTATTCTTCCTCCGCGGCAACTGTGAATGCCAACGTGATCGATGATGAAGACGATGCTACTTCACCACCCCCTACTTCTGCACGCATCAACACTGTACCAAGTTCGTCTGCACCGCCAAACAACAACGACAACCCTGCTACTTCAACTACTCCTCATGAGGACGAGTAGATGCTCTATGTCTTCAAACCTTTTTGGTCATTACTAACAAAAGGGGGAGAAGCATATGAGTTTGATAGTCTTCAAGCGGGTTCATATGGGAGGTTGCTTTTGATACAACTCTTGCTTTTGATACATATGGGAGGTTGCTTTTGATAGTCTTCAAGCGGGTGCATATGGGAGGTTGCTTTTGATAGTCTTCAAGCGGGTTCATATGGGAGGTTCATATGAGTTTGACAAAAGGGGGAGAAGCATATACTCTTCAACCTAGTGGTTACAACTCTTGCTTTTGATACATTTCGTTCATTGAGTTGTAACACTTAAACTCGATGGTCGTCTACTACTTATTTGCTCTTTCATGTGCGATGATAACTTCCACACTTAGATCATTCCGCACTTAGATCATTCTGCAGACGTCCATTTTCCATTATGCATGTCATTCTTTAAGTTATATCATTTCATGCATGATGAATTATCTTCATAAGTTGAAGAGGATCTCCACAAGTACAACCTGCCATGTGCATTTGCGTTCCAAAAGCAAATTACTTATATGCACATCTTCAGGGGGAGCCCTTGCCACTTATGAAGACAATACCCTATCCTTTACAATTTCACATACTTTATTCCCGTTGAAAACTTCAACCAGTTTGTCATCAATCACCAAAAAGGGGGAGATTGTAAGTGCATATAGTGCCACCCCTAGTTGGTTTTGGAGTATTGACAACAAAGTTGGTTGAGGGACTAATGCGTTTGTGAGAATTGTAGGATAACGCAGGTAGTGTCCCTCATTGATTTGGTTTACCTACTGGAGATGACCCCTAAAAATGTATGAAGACATTGAAGACAATGGTGGTATGTGAAGATATTCACATTGAAGACTATGACATGAGAAGACATTGAGCGAAGACTATGGAGCGCGAAGACTGTGTTGTTTCGTTGTTTCCTTTTCTTCTTTGTTGAGTCATAGGAACCACCGTACTATTTAGTGGGGTCCAAGTGAACAATGTCAGAGTGACTGAAGTGATGCTCCACCCAAATCCTATGTCTTCGAGCGAAGACAATCAGAGCAAATCTTATCCAGAGCTGGATGAGTCAGCTTTGCTTGTAGCCCAAGTAAAGTTGTCGTGTGTGTTTGAAATCTGACCGTTGGAACACGTGTCAGTTCCTTAGTGACCCAGGGTCATTTCGGACATATCAGGTCTGGTTGCCTTGTGGCTATAAATAGCCCACCCCCTACACCATAAATTGGTGGCTGCTCAGAGTTAGTTTGCGGCTTTTGTCATTTTGAGAGCAACCCACCTCGAAGCCTTTGAGAGAGAAATCCTTGCGAGAACAAAGCCCAAACACCCAGAGCCAAAGAGTGTTAGGCATCACTGAAGTCTTTCTGTCTGTGTGACCAGAAGACTTATTACACTTGAGGATTGTGTATCCTCCAGTCGGTTAGGCATCGCGTTCTGAGCATCCAAGAGTCATTGTGGATCGCCGGTGAACGAAGTCTGTGAAGGTTCGGAAGTCTACCTTGAAGACTTACCAGAGTGATTGGGCGAGGACTGTGTGTCCTTAGCTCAAGGGGAATAAGGTGAAGACGCGGTCTTCTGAGTTGAATCTCAGCCTCCCTAACCAGACGTACAGTTGTCACAGCAACTGGAACTGGTCCAACAAATCCTGTGTCTTGAACAAGTGACTGGTTCTATCCTTTCTCTCCCTTTACCTTGAGTTTGTCTTCGTGAAGTCAATTCTTATTTGTCTTATCTGTTTGACTTCATTGCTTGACTACTATCGTTGACTGGCTTCATACTATCTTCCATCCTGATCCTTACTACCTAGCTGCTATTAGTCTTTGTACGTTCACATTATTGCATACTTGACTATGGTTTGCTTGTTGTAGTTTATCTTCCGCTGCATATCAATTAGGTCATTTCTATTGTTTGTCTTCGAAACTTCCATGTTTTGAAGACTTTGATAAAAATCGCCTATTCACCCCCCCCACTAGTCGATAACTAGCACTTTCACCATCCCGTGCGGGCGCTAGGTCTGAGAGGACAACCTTGTCGTCAGTGCGTGACCTCTCTCGCCGACGACGAGTGCGTCAATGCTGCACGTCCTTTTCTTCCCCCGGTGGATCTGTGACCACCGGTGAGGAGGGAGAGAGGGGTCGTCTTTTTTAGATCTCGAGAGAGGGTGGTAGTGTGAGAAGCAAGTGGGCAGCCCTTGGCAAGAAAGCGCTAAAGCTCCAGCCTATATATCTTTTTTATACTACTAGTAGTGGAGGTGGAGTAGTGGTAGAGTAGTTTCTATTTTCTCTGCGTACAATACCAGTTAGTCGTGCTTCAAAACTGAATGTCACGCCATTAAAAAAATAAAGGTCGATAACTAATGCGGCACCTCGAGCCAACGCGGCAAGATCACATTTTGCACGAGAAATTACACACCATGTTTCATTGACATGTGGTCCCGTTTCAACATATCAGTGAGACAACGGTGAGTAGTAGGACTATTTCCAAATGGAGGTGTAGGCTGGGGCGCCTCTTCGTGAACCGTGGCAAACTGGCAACCGTCCATCGACTCTTCGCCTTTCCCTCTCGACTTGGAACTGTTGTCGCACGATCTTCCACTCCCTCCTCCATTTTCCTTTAGCCCTTCACCCTTTCTTCTGCCATTGTTCGATCGTCTTATCCATGGAGGGAATAGGACAGAAATGACCCCGTTATTCTTGCCCCGATCTGAAAGATGACGTGGTGGAGGTACTCATTGATCGGTGCGACGTCATCACCTCAGCTAGGATGGCAGGTTCGTTCAAGCCCATTCTCGACTCAACTAATAACATCATTACAAGGAACCCAAGAGTCACGGAGCGGTTTGATCTCCCCTATCTTCTTCGCCATGACCCTGATGACTGGCGCCGGCACGATGGAGGCCTCGCCCTGTGCAAGTTGATGCCGCTTGATAATGATACGTATGATATTAAGATGCTATTGCTTGAGGGCAAGGCTTGGGCAGGCGCAAATGGAGATTGGGTTGTTTACATTGGCTCCAACTACAAGTGGGAACTTGTGAATGTGTACACTCATGACCGGGTTCCACTTCCAAAAATCTCAGCAGACTGCCCATAGGTTGAGCACATCGGTATTGTACGCACGTTCAAATACTATCATGGTGACTATCTTCTATGAAAGATAGCAATTTGTCGAGTTCCCAACCGCTCTTGGAATTATAACAACTATGAAGTTGTTGCTATCTTCGACAAGCTTGTTGCCGTCCTTGGTGGTTTGACTTGATGGATATTGCTCAAAAATCAGTTTCTGTACACAGATGAGTACTGTGATGCAATTCAATATGAGGGCCTTGTGTTTGCTGCCACCACTCGTGGCACTGTTTTTGCATGGAATCCTCATAGTTTCGGTACATTTGTCTTCCACCGTAATTATAATTGTTTCATCCACATGCATGCAGGTTAGCAAGTTTCCCTTTACTAATTAACCTTCTTCTTGTGTTTCCAAGGTCCTGTGAACATTCCACCACCCATACTTGAAATTTTTTATAACCAAGGGGTAGATGACGATGGTGATGATCACGAGCATGAGGACGAGCAGCACCCATATACTTTGTGGCGCCTGGCAACTAATTCTGATGGATCACCTCTTCTTGTGTGTATACAGCCCACTGATGATGTTACTGCTAAGGAAGCAGGTGTAGTCTCCCATGGTCGCATTCTCTGGACCTATTCCAACACCGGTTGCATGGTATTCGGGATGGATACTAGTGTGCTAGCGCCAACTCCTTCTCCCTGGTACAGAATTGATAGTCTTGGAGAAAACTCGCTCTTCCTTGGACAAAACTATCCAATGATGGTGAAAGTCGATCCAACTGCTGTTGACACAACGTTACTACCATTTATGAGAAGCAACTGTGTCTATACCTCGTACATTTGGGTGGTTCCCTACCGTGGTACTGATATAGTAGGCCGCTTCAGCCTGGATGATCAGTCCTGCGTTGGTCTCCAGATCGACAATGGATGGCCCGTCCCAGAGAATCACTTGTGGTTCAAAGCAAGCCTTTGCAACATCGAGGAATGGTTGAGTTGAAGTTCATTTCATTGCTTGTTATTTGTTGTGTGGTGAAAACTTTAGTATTTATAATGTATCCTCGTTGTCGATGTGGGTTGATGACCTGTTGTATGTAATAAAATGATATGCCTGTGATAAACTTACTAAATTTATGAATGGCTTTCGAGTCGCTTATCTGAGTGAGTGGTGCGACGAGGCAATTTTTTTTCCGAATACATAATTGTACGTGCATTGCAACAGGTTATCGGATGAGGCCAATCAACAATAGTAGTACACAATTTGTACTAGCCTCACATGCTTCGCACGTCGGGCGGGTGTTTTTACTGTAGCCATATGTTAGTGTGTTCACTGTACGTAACGAGCACCTTCAATCCTCGATACTAGTACTATATAGTAGGAGTAAGTAGTAGGAGTAGTAGGGTGGCATGGGCCAGAACAAGCATTCACGTCCAGGAGTACGGCACACGCTACCACGATGACATCCATCTGACACCATATTATTTCTTGGAGTCCGTGCTAGAGCAAGCTCTTCAACCTCGTCGTTTCTCTGACTTCAGCCATCGTGCGGCGGGCGAGGTGGGGGTTTGCCGATAGTCGGTTTCCTTAACTGCGGTCCCACTTGTAAGGCCAACTCCAACGCACGACCCTAAATGAACCTCCGTTTTGCACGAACTCCAACAATAATTTTGACTAGAAAAGCAAGACCAAAGAAAACAAGAACCACTACATTTTACTACTCCTGTAAGTTGGATTAGTACCTTCTCGATGCATTCATTGTTGATCTGCGGAGGCTCGATCTTGCGTACTTCTTTCTTCTTCGAGTGTAAAGAAGTAGACGTTGCTTCCTCGCATCTAGTCTCATGTCTAGCCTCTATTCTAGTAGGAGTATCAACAAGTGCACTAATCTCATCTCTAGCCTCTGTGCTAGCTAAAAGTGATAGAACATCTATTAAATTGCGCTCTATCAATATATGGATGTACTCTTCTTCCCAATACAAAAACTTGCATCCATTCTACTCCCTCCGTTGCACAATACATGCCTTCTATTTGTCAAAAAATATATGTATCTAGACATGTTTTAGTATATAGGTAAATCCATTTTTGGACAAATGGAAGTCAAGTATTTTGGAACGGAGGGAGTACACAATAAATTTTCTAAGTTAGCACAACTAGTCTAATCTGAGAGCACAACCGAAGATTTGGTCGGGTTCTTCCTCCTTTTGCCGACACGTGGGACATCCAGCATCCAAGTCGTGTCATGAAAGAAAATAGAGTGGTAGTTGAAGCCACGAGATGTGCATCTTGGGTTAAACTATAAATAGAATCTTACTACTCTTGAGTAACTCCAAAAGCAGCCACCGAAGATCTTTATTGGATTTGTTTTTCATCACCAGCACGTCGAGGTGAAAGATGTGTAGGTTCAGTGGGTCCGCTTGCGTTTTCACTGACATGTGGGACCACATGTGAGCAAACAGACGATGGGCTCCGCGCATCCGCTGGCTAGCTAAAAAGAGAGATAGAGGAGGGCTGAGCATGGACTGCAGGCAATTTGTTCTACATACCTCGATATAGGCTCGATATAGTGGGGTGGCATGGGCCATAATTAGCATTCACGTCTAGCAGTACGACACATGCCACCCACACGAGTCCCATCCGAAACCAATTTTCTTGGAGTCCGTGCTACAGCCATCTCTTCTCCCTCCTATTTTCTCAGCCATCGCGCGGTGGGCGTGGTGAGAGTTTGCCGATAGTCGGTTTGCTCAATTGCGGTCCCACTTGTAAGTGAGAATGCAACACCGCACGCATTCCCACTTGAGCGGTGTGCCAGACCAACCGTGTGGGGGTGTGACGCGAACACGGCAGGCTTTTCCTTTTGAACTCGTAACTTGTAAAATTTGGTTCTGCTCCATGGCGCGACCGATAGATAGAAAATAACGATTTTGCCTAGAGTAAAGAGAAGTTAGGTTCCGGCGCCATTCATGCATGGAGTACGTACGAAAATTATGAAGTTGATGCGAAAGGTAAGATAATTAATGTAGTATCATATACTACTACATGGATTTGACGGAAAGATAAAATACATACAGATCCATCAACGACATCCTCACGCCCTGGTGCACCGGGTCACCAACCAACGTGTGAGGAGCAGCGGCGTTGGTGGCGAGCTCAACGTGCTTCTAAACAGTGCCGTCCAAGGTTGCCCTGCGGTCCAAGAAGGCCAGCGTCCTATCGTCCTCCTCTTGCATGTAGTAGTCCTTGTGGACGATTTGCGCATAGACGTGGGTGATTATGTCGATGGAGTCTTGCTGCACTAGGCGTTGCGCGGCGAGAGCGACCTTGAGCTGGTCATTCTCCAGCGCGACGGCGGGCAGTTGCAGGGCCACCAGTGCGTCGAAGAGGTTGTCACCATACTGGTCGTTGAGGGTGGCGGGCATCGCAGAGCCTGGGCGCGTTGGCTGGAGGCTTATGTCAAAGTCATCCACGAGCTTCTTGACGATGTTGAACTTGTCGAGGAAACCGATGAGGACCTCGTCGAACAAGGAGACGAAGCTGTCTTCCAAGCGGCCCCTCGCCCTGGCGGCCTCAAGCAATACTACCTAGAGACATTCCTCGATGTTGGGCCGCAGGACGGCGTCGTGGACCATCTGGCACAGCCTCCATGGGTCTAGCTTCGCTTCTAGTCAACTGATCTTGCAATTCGAGTGATCACTCTTGCCCTTGGTTAGCATGCGTAGGTGCGTAGGATTTCGTACTACTCCTCGGCCCTCTACTGCACCTGCCTTTGGCTGTAAGATAGGTGGGCCAACCACCCCCTGGGCCCATGTGTCATTCACCCAAAGGCAGTTGCCGTAAGTCAATGAAGCTGTGTCCCCCTCTGTGCCGGTGCAGTATAGTCAGTCATCTGACCGGACCTCTAGTTGGGGCCAAACGAGAGAAGTTTGATGTTTACTGGTTTATTGGTCCCCTTTGCATTTTGTGCCAAGTTTTGACCTTTGATTTACCTAATAAAATGTTAATGCACGTAAAAACAAAAATGTTGTGTAAGTCACCTTACGAAAACCAAACAATCCCAAAACACTTAGGCACGGTGCATTAACTCCCTCCTTGTGTCTTATTTTGTGACATATCAACCAATGAGAGATGTGGGCCGTGCATGCTTTTAATGACTTGAGACTACCAAACATGACATGTAGTGTTTAGTTCATTGCATGTAATCCTATTAGTACTCTAGTTAGGAAAAAAACATTAAGTTCTCTCGCCGATAGGAATAAAACACCATGTATTTATTTACAGAGGGAGTAGTACATTTTGTGTGACATGCATTACTAGATATTGCTAGTCAAATACTAAAATCCAGATGGACGTGGTAGTACTCCTAAATCCAGACGATGGTGTTACTAGTACTAGTAGTAGTACTACCAATGTAGTAGTAGGAGTACTAGCACTGTACTACCCGTTGGTCAAATTATTACGTGCTGCTCCTCACAGTGAAGTGACAAGACCCTGCGCCGGAGATGACACCTGAGTATAGGTGTCGTGTTTGGCATACCATAGTCAGCCTACCCGTCTGCAGTCACTATCATCATGGCTGTAGAGCTAGCCTGCTTACAACTAGCCCTGTTCAACATAATTTCCCGTGCGTAGATGCCCGTGCGTTGCATGGAACACCAAGATAGGGGGTGGACGGCTCCGGCAGCGGCCATCGCACCAGATTTTTCCACGGCCTTCTAGATGTGGTGGGGAGGAGATAAGGCTGATTGTGACAGACAAGGAGTTGTTTGTAAATAGGGAACAAGTGCGGGCATCTTTTTGCAAAAATGGAGAAGCTTGGTTTGTATGCGTCAGATCTAGATCCGACGGCTATTGGTGAAAGATGGGAGGCACAACATCATCACCAACTCGGGACCTGTTTGATTCGCAGGATTTTGAAAACACAGGAATAGGACACAGCAATATTACAAGTTTCAAACTGATATTACAAATGTTAGGAGTAATGCTGCACCTACGAAGAGGGTATTACTAGGAAGTTTACGTAAGAACTTTTGTTACTTTAGGTGGATGCAGCATTGTCGTACAAACTAAAATCCACCGCCCTGACAAGTCACTAATGGAATAAGTTTTCGAGTCTCTGGCCACTTATTGCTTCCAAAACAAATTTAGCTTCTGCGGAGACTTTGTCATTTAGGCTTAGACGCTTGCGGTGATCAGCACGCCATTCATTGTTGCTCCAGAGAACGCCAAACCTCATTACCTTGAGCACACTTGCCTCCAGAACAAAGAACCTGGCCAATTTAATCTCAGATGTGCTACCTCGGAAGTAGATCAAATCAATTTCTGTAAGATGGAGATCAAGGCATTCAATGAGATTGTTATAGTGCAACACATTTTTCACTTTCGGGTCTTTTTTTATCTGCAAAAGAAGAGAACCTATTAGAGTAGCTGGCTGCATAAGATTGCCGTGTCATCAAGGGGTACCAATATCATTCGCTCATACAATATGGTTGGCTGGCTAGTGATATTTTTTCACTCACTCACACTCTCTCTCTATCTCTCTCTTGTTCCGTTTCCTCTCATTTAACTAGGAGCACATGAAGAGCTTGGGCATTTGTTGCCTTCCACTATGTGGCCGATGCCATATTTCGCAAAAGTATGCCACATAATACGCATTGATGTCAAATCAAAAGATTTTGGCACCGCTCTCGTGATGTGAGAGAGTTGGCACTGCTGTGCACACAGACCCACATGTATAAACAAATCAACCAAACCAACTACACCAGCCTCTCACTCTCCCAAACAAGTGTTTTTTAATTGCCTCAGTCCTCTCTCTCTCTCCCACGCAGTGTTTTTTCATTGTGTGAGTTAATTTGGCACCGTAGCAAAGTAGGTGATCCAGATTGGGGCACCAGGTGAGCAATGGAGGGGCATCGATGCCAAATGCATCACAAGTGAATTTTGCACATGTTTTGGCCTACATAGCCCAATTTTGTACTCCCGCCATCCCAAAATTCTTGTCTTAAATCTGTCTAAATACGGATGTATCTAGTTACATTTTAGTGTTAGATACATCCGTATCTAAACAAATGTAAGACAAGAATTTTGGGACAGAGGGAATACTACCTCATATTTAGTATAAAATTTTGACCATAGATTTACCAAAGAAAATGCCAATGCATGTCACTAAAAATTACACCACTTGAAATTATGTTCAAATACAAATCCAATGATATAGTTCTTAGTGACATGCATTAACATTTTGTCAGTTAAATCTATGGTCAAATTTTGATACTACAAAATTGGAAGAGTAAACCAGGATGGAGGTAGTACTTGCTCTTAGGGTAACCATAGAGTTACTGGAGTAGTCTAAGTTACTTTCCACTATGACTAGCCTAGGCTACTATAGTAGTACAACATAAAAACGATGCAGGTGATCACGTGAGAAAAAAAATACCAAAAACATTTCTTTCGGTGCAGTGCGTAGATCCAGTTTTGGACACTACACTTGTCATCGTAATTTGGGAAAATTATGAAAAGATTGAGCTACGTTGTGATTACCGTTTACTTATAGGAAAGAAGTTTCACCTCGATGACTAGCTTCTCCGTGCACGGAAAGCATGTAAGGAATCCAACAACTTGATCCAGATTGGGGCCGATAGATTTTAGTGCTAAGATATTCACTGTGTGCATGGACTGGGTCAAGTTTGTGGGAATCATTTTCTGGAAGACGGTCGTAAATACATCAAGAAGAAATTTGAAAATGTGAATTTCAAGAGGACGGAGAAGAAGATGAGTGATGTACCTGAACGATTATGGATCCAATACAAAGTTCGGAGAATTTGGCAGACGAGTACACCAACACTGTCAATTTCGGCGCGTCAATGACCTTGATTTTTGTTGGACCTTCTAGATCCGATACAAGCAATCTCTCAAGGAAAGGCACATTCTCAATGACCATAACATGGAACAACTAGAGTGATCTCTTCCCAATTGATGTCTTGTTGCAGGACCAGCAAGACACATAAATCCATCGGAGATTCGTCGAGGCGATGTGGAGGCTAATGAACCCGTGGATCTGCTCAAGACGAAGGTACTCGAGCGCAGTACAGCTGTGGAGCAGGTGCTCCATAGCCTTCTTCGAGATGACAACGTCCAAGAGGTCAAGCTGCTTAAGTTGAGGGAGAAGAAGGGCGGGCGCGACATTAATCTGGGGAAGATAGCAGGAGCTGAAGCTGGCGCTGCGCAGCGTTGGCGTGAGGTGGAGCGTGGACGGCGGCAGAGAGCGACATCGTATAGCTTTAAAGCTGAGCTCCTCGAGCTGATCTAGGGTGGGGGATAAGAACCACTCGTCGAACTTGGGTTGGACCTTGCAGTTGGTACTGAACATGCGGATGTCAAGGCGTCTGGCTGGCCCAGGGTGCGATGAAAGGATCTTGGAGACTGCGGGCATGTGTTTGCAATCCTCGTCGCAGAGGCAGCTGTCGACGGTGAGGTTGAGGGGGACACAGTGCCAGTGGGGGCGCCACCACCGGGAGAGAAGGGCGGTCCACACGGCAGATTTGGTGGGGAGGAGGCCGATGATGATGAGCAGCATGTCGTTGGGGAGGCTGCTGATGAAGTCCAGGCTCCCCGGATGCAGTTTTGGCTCGAGCCGCCTCCGCTTGTTGGCTGCCTCGCCATCCATCTCAACCGGCAGCGACGCTGATGTACATGTGTGCTGGTGTGTGTTGTGTGCTGGGTGTGCGCGAGTGCGTCCTTCTGTGCATGCCGCCGCGCAGTGGTGAATTGTGCGTGAGTGCGTCCTTTGCGCGCAAGAAGTTTGTCCTCAATGCACCCTCAATTTACTAGCGTGCGGGGTGCTACCCTGAGTGGTTTCAACTTTGTTTACTTCACCGCGTGTCAGATGGGCCTCTAGTTTACTTATTTTCACCCACTGCCACGTGGGCCAGCACACGAAGATACAGAACACGAGCTGACAAGGCAACATGTGGATTGGTTGACCGGTCAACTAAACAATATACGGAGCTATACACCCACACAGTGAGCGTATAATCCGTCGGTATAGAGAGTTTGAGTGAGAGGGGAGGCCCGTGAGAGATAGGAGAGAGAGAGAAAGAGCTACTCCCTCCATTCGATAATGTAGTTCCAACATTTTTTTAAGTCAAACTTTTGAAACTTTGACCAAGTTTATAAAGAAATTACTTATATCTACAATACCAAAGATAAATGATAGTATGAAGTAAGTACATGTTGTGATGAATCTAATGATCGTTCCAGATGTAAATGTTTTTCTCCACATATACCTGGTCAAACTTTTCTGAGGTTTGACTTTTCAAAACATCCATATGCTTATGGACGTGACAGAGTCCCTAACTAGAAAGAGAGAGAGAGAGAGAGAGAGAGAGAGAGAGAGAGAAAAGTGTGTGTGTGTGTCTGTGTGAAAGAGACATGGACAACACACGATAAAAGTAGAGAAAAAGTGTGCGTGTCTTATGCAAACATATCACACATGCATCTTCGACAACAGAGGCAAGGTGAGGAGATAGTGGGTGGTTGTTTGGAACCGAGAGAGCAAGACCCCTAGCACGTGGCCAAGAGGGGTCCGAAAAACAAGGGAGAGAGGGCGAGAGAGACGTTACGGAGAAAATGCAGACATGGGGAGAGAGAGTGTATGTTTGTCATAGAGAGATCCCCTGGAGATCGTGATGGGACTACGTGGGTGGGAGATCGAGTGACAAGGTGTGTGCGCGATAGAAGATGCCTCGAGAGATATCGAGATAGACGTATGGATGGAAGGATACAATACGTGTGTTCCTAATCGACAGTAAGAGATAGTCATACTTAGGAGGGGGGGGAGTGCTTGCGCCTATGATGGAGTGAGGGATTATGGTACTTAGGGGGGTGCGTGTCACATGGAGAGAGAACAAGGGCAGAGAGTGTTGGATGGGTCTATATGTATAGGACGAGCGAGACGTGTGTATGTGCGAACGAGGGAGATATAAGGCCAGTTTGGCTTGCGTCCTGAGCATCTTTTGCCTGGCCTAGGGTTGTGGCTGGATTTAATGCACGCTTGTGCGGCCATGAGGCTAACAACAACATGGATGGATATTAGCATTAAATAATTGATGCATGGATTGATTGATGGGACGTTGATGCTTTGCCTGGCCCAGGCATGAACCAAACACTTCAGCACCACACAAGCCTGGCCAGCCATGAATATTTTACATCTCACGTCCACACCAGGCAGTACCGGCCATCAAGGCATGAGGGTCAGGTCCAAACTGACCTATAAAGTTTGAGAGAGATTGAGGAGCCCCGATAAGGCTGAGTGGTGCGTCAGATAGCTGAGAGGGGGAAAGAGATATTCCATCCGCTCGATAATGTAGTGCATGTAAATTTTTTAGAAGTCAAACTTTGGAAACTTTGATCAGGTTTACGCAAATGTTATTTATATCTACAATACCAAAATACATCATACAAAACTACATCTCATGGTGAATCTAATGGTATATGTTTGCCGTACTAGATGTAATTCTTTTTCTCCACGTACATGGTCAAACTTTGTGATGTTTGACTTTTCAATAAATCTATATGCTATGGACCGAGGAGAGTGCCTCAGTCAAGACAGATCAAGTGCGTGTGAAGGAGAATGAGTAAGTGTACAAAAAGAGTATGTGTGTGTGAAAGAGAAAGTGACAACAAACGATAAATTAGAGAGAGTGTGTGTTTTTTTGTTTCTTATGCGAACATATCATGCATGCATCTCCGAGATGGAAAAGCGAGGCGAGGAGATACACGAAGATAGCTAGTGTGTGATTGTTTGCAACGGAGAGAGACACCCCTGTAGCACATGTCCAATAGAGGTCTGGCCAACAAGGAAAAAAGGTCGAGAGGGACACATGGATGGCATGGACGCGTGGGGAGGGAGAGAGGGTGTGTTTGTGATAGAGGGATCCCCTCGAGATCGTGAGGGGACTATATGGGTGGGAGATTGAGGGATTGCGTGCGCGATAGAAAGATGCCCCGAGGGAAATCGAGATAGACCATGCACATGTTTGTGATGGAGACTAAGATTATCTAGTCATATACATATAGGGGGGGACTGCGTGTGCCTACAATTGTGTGAGAGACCATCATACTTGGCTAGCTGGGCATGAGGTTGTGTGTGTGTGCTTGTGAGATGGAGAGAGAACGAGGGAGAGAGATAGAGGTTTAGATGGGCCTATCGAGTGCGAGTGAGATATGCATGTGTATGTGTGACCCAGGTGGATGGAGAGTTTAAGAGAGGGGGGAAGAGCTCCGAGACGACATAGCGGTGCGTGAGAGAGTTACGGGCAAAGAGCCAAGGAATTTGTGTGCGTACGATGAGTGCACCCAAAAATCTAGCTTGGACTAGCTAGAGTATCATACATAGTGTGCGAGAGAGACCTATAGATGGTGTATATATGCATGTGAACTAGAAAGACCC
>NC_057798.1:273170490-273283397 GCF_018294505.1 Triticum aestivum | reverse complement strand
GAACAGGAGTCCGGGAGAGGGGGAGGTCGTGTTTTATGCATCAAAGACTGATATAAACCATGTTTCGATATAAACTTGGATTCAAATATTTTAATTGGAGAACATGTTGTCTGCAATCCACACATGAACGGATATATGCGTATATCAAACAAGTTCATTAATTTGACTTTCAACATGTTCATGGAATACTATAATACTGTACAACATGCTACTCGATTGAGCTGTTCAATTTTGGATTTAGTTCACTATTTTGACCTACTGAATGAGCTATTTCATTAAATCGAGATATTTCATTTTAGGTTTGATCCACGTTTTTGAGTTGGTCAACTATTTGTGATGTAGTAAATCGCTAGCAATGAGCATGTAAAAACACATTACTCTCGAGCATCATCTCTCCATCTAAAAAAGAAGTGGCAAGCTAATATTTCAAAATTTGATTCTAATCGACTTGGTAAGGTAGACGTGGATGCTCGTTCTCCCAAAATTTGAACGAACCGTCAAACATCCTCTCTGCTAGGTGGAATTCGCTCGAGCAAACAAACTGGAGACGCGAAATTACCGTCCTATGCGGGACACGCATCAATTGGCCCGTTGTACATCGAGGGTAGGTTCGTAACTTAATCCAAGCGCGCCTTCTCCTCGGCCGAAATAACATGTGCGGAATAATTCATAAACCATGGTCGGCAAAACACGCTCTCCTCGCCCAAAATAGCTCGTGCCCACTATTTCAAAACACGCTCTCCTCGCCCGAAATTGCTCGCGCCCACTATAGTTCAAAACACGCCCTCCTCGCACGAAATCGCTCCCGCCCACTATTTGGGGAGGAGCAAAGTTACTCTACTATCCCCGACCCTCAGTACACAGACCCAAGCCGAGAAGCCTATAGATAAGGGTAGAACTGTAACTCCCCCTCACATTTGAGACAAATGCGTCCATAAGAGATGGTTCCACTCCCCTCCCAGTTCCCCCCGCCCCGCCCGCGCCCATTCATACCTCGTGGGCAACAAATCACCTTCTCCTCGAGAAGCTCGCTTCTCCCGAGCCGTGAAACCTCAGCCCCACCTCCATGGCGCCCCCACCGCGCCAATTTCACAGCCGCCCTCCTCCCTAATGCCGGAGACGCTGTCCATTTGCCGTCACGCACTGGGCCATGTGCCTCTTACTTCGTGCTGCTGGTGCTGCCTCGACGACGGCCGCGTGAATCGTACCGGAGCCGATTCACCCCCGTCGTTGTTCACGGCGCCGGAGCGACTCCAACTTCGGATCCGTCCAGAGACCTGGCGCTGCTTCCGCATAGCCGTCGACCATCGCGACATCGCTCTTTCCCTGCCGCCGGTCGCCACCACAACCGCGCCGGCCTCACCGACTCGGCAGCTGGACCTGCCTACTTCACCATGCCACCAAATAGGTTGCACCCTCATCTCAAATCACTTTATTTAGGCGTCAGTTGTCTGAATTTTTATTCTGGGCCAATCGATTCCCAATGGGAAGCAACACCCCTCGAGGCGACGAAGCTCCTAGGCTGCCGGTTGGCTGGTGTCTAACGTAAGGGTGCGGGGCCGCAAGTTCGCCGCGGAAGCAGCGCTTAGATGGCTATCTTTTAGAGTTGCGTGGGTTGAAGGTACTGCCGCCACCGGATCTAGATGACGGAGAGTCTTTGTGGATTGGCCCGGGGGCGGCCCAACCATGGCAGTGTGATGGGGCGGGGATCGGGTTTTTGACCGGGGCCACGGACGGTGGAGGCAGGGTGCGCTGCCCTTGGTCGCTGGCTCTTCGGGGAAGATTCTAAACAGTGTCAGTCGGGAGGCACAAGACGGCCATCAAGCCATCCGGCGTAGATCGGACAGTAAAAATAAAATAAAATCGTGTGACCCCAATTTAATCTTCAGTCAATAGACGTGTGACCACTCTCGTACCTTGCTGTTGATCTCTTAGTGTATTTCTTCAGATCAAAGAGATATGTCGTTCTTAACATTATGCGTTATCTGCATCTTCAGACACACCATGTTCTGACTCACGGCAGCTGCTCCAACAAGGGAAGCATACACCAGAAGGGAGCTATAGTCCCCACTCAACAGTTCCCTGCATCGAATGCGCGTGCCCGACATGGACAGCCACAACAACTGCAGGGCCATCGACAAGTCAGCACATGATGCTCACTCCTATGGATGGCAGCCAGATAGGTTGTACCCTCATCTTACTTGTGTGCAACTTTATGGAGTTGTTATTCATCTAAGCATGGAAAATAGATCATCACATTTCACTGTATATTCATGCTGATCACTTACAGGTCTTGTTCAGGAGTTCACGTTGTTCCATAGTTCAGCTAAGATACTTGTTCTTTAGGTAACGTTGTTCCATAATTATCATCCATCAGCCAATGCTATCCTACAGGCTGGTGATTATAGTATTACACCACTTCTAGTATTACCTATGTTGTTCTTTAATACTTTTGTGTGCCATCTAGTTAATCTCGAGTAGAAACGATACATATTATGTAGCTTTGATCTGTGTTCTCCCTTTAGTTTATGAGACCTATTGCTGCTAGTTAACCCCAGTCCTACTATTTACGTCGTCTCCTACAGGCACTCATTACATAAATCTAACTACTAGTTGTCTTCCATGCATGTCGGATATAATAGCACACACTGATATATCCACGAGAACCTCACAGAGCAATGTAAAGGCCAATAAACTTGATGTAAATGATACCCAATATGATGGAACATGTAAAGGCAGTTCTTCAGAAGACTTGCAGAAAGATGATGAATCCTCTTCACCCCACAAGGTCCTTGCTCTAACTTGGCCTGTGATATGGGTACAACATGCATATAATGTCCTGGAGTGTATCTACTCTGTTGCAATGCCATATGCTTAGCATGCTGATCATGCATGTAAATATGTCATGCGTTGCTGTTTTTCAGTACCTATTCCATTCATGATAACATGTTTTCAAATTCAAGTACTATCATTCTACTCTATCGCAATGCCATCTGCTTAATTTGGACATCATGCTTCTGAATATCTTATGCATTGTTATTCATCAGTATATACTTCATCTGTCTGCCATACCATGTTTTTTACATTGAAGTGTTGTTCTAGTGCTGTGTTGCAATGCCATCTTATTTTCCCAATCATACACGTGTATGTTGCCTTAGTTATTTCTGTATGTATTCCGCTAGCATATAGTTTTAGATTCAACTAGTGTTTTTTTGCTGTGTTGTCCTGTCGTATCCCTAGCTCTTACACCATGCTCCCTCCGTCCGGATTACATGTTGCCGAAATGGATAAAAAAGGATGTATCTAGAACTGAAATATGCCTAGACCCATCCATTTTTTTCCGAATGGAGGGAATACATGTCAATATGTCATGCCTTTCTATTCTTCAGTACTTACTCCATCTCTGTGTTGTCGCATGTTTTATAATTAAAGCACCATTCTTCTATACAAGGCATGCAAGGGGAAGACGACTATGTTAGAATCTGAAGGGTTACAAACAAGGCCTTTGCAAAAGATCCAAAGGCCAGGAGATAATAAACCAACTCCAGTTTTTATAGATACTGCTCCAGCACAGAGAAACCCAACTCCTACTGATAATAAGCAAATTCCAGTGGCCAAAGAACTAGTCCCCTCTAGTCCATCAAAAATATGTCAACTCAATTCTAAGAAGCGTGTGCGTATCCTTGCATCATGGAATTTTATAGCATGCTGATCATATTTTCTACATGTTTCTTACCCATCTCTCTTTTAGAAAATAAGCTTAACAGATAGAAGAATTTCTGCAATGGTATCATTTATGAGGAAAGATTCTTGTAGGAATTCTCTGTGCTCCAATGTAGATGTAAGTACCTGTTGTATATCACTATATTTTTACATAAGCATGTATTTTGTTAATCGGAGTGAATCCAACCTTTATCTGATCTAAATTTAGTTGTAGCAAAATGTATGATTAAAGGCCACAATGTTTATTTTTGTAAGGAAAACTGCCTGGTAGTTTTGTATCCTGAGCTGCATGAGTGTACAATCTCATATTAGTGGGTTTGAATACTTTGGTTCTGTAGTGGGTTTTACTATGTTTTTCTTTACTGTGTTGTCCTGTCGTATCCCTAGCTCTTACATCATACTCCCTCTGTCCGGATTAAATGTCACATAAATGGATAAAACTGGATGAATCTAGAACTGAAATACGCCTCGACCCATCCATTTATTTCTGGATGGAGGGAATACATGTCAATATGTCATGCCTTTCTATTCTTCAGTACCTATTCCATCTCTGTTGTAGCATGTTTTATAACTGAATCACCATTCATCTATATAAGGCATGCAAGGGGAAGACAGCTATGTTAGAATCTGAAGGGTTACAAACCAGGTCTTTGCAAAAGATCCAAACGCCAGGAGAAAATAAACCAACTCCATTTTTCATAGATACTGCTCCGGCACAGAGAAACCCAACTCCCACTGATAATAAGCAGATTCTAGTGGCCAAAGAACTAGTCCGGTCCAGTCCAGCAAAAGAATGTCAACTCCATTCTAAGAAGCGTGTGCGTATCCTCGCATCATGAAATTTTATAGCATTCTGATCATATTTTCTACGTTTTTCTTACCCATATCTCTTTTAGAAAATAAGGTTAAACGATAGAAGACTTCCTCCATTGGGACCGTATTCGAGGAAACTATCTTGCGGGAATTCTCTGTGCTCCAATGCTGATGTAAGTACCTGTTGTATATCAGTATATTTTCACATCAACATGTATTTTGTTAATCGGCGTGAATATAACATTTATCTGATCTAAAATTAGTTGTAGCAAAATGTTAAAGGCGCCAATGTTGATTTTTGTAAGGAAAACTGCCTGGTAGTTTTGCATACTGAGCTGCATGAATGTACTATCTCATATCACGCACATTACTGAATTGCAGTGCTTCTCTGGTTGCCCATTCATTCATTGTGTCAATGTTGCTTGCGTACTACCTTAGCTAGATGATGATAGTTATGCCATATTGTGTTAATTTGGTGTAGGCTAGTTGCCCAAACGTTCGTTGTGTCAATGTTGCTATCCTATTATCTGACTTGGCCAATGATAGCAATGCTAGTGTGTTAATTTTTTGCAGGCTGCCGAAGATAAGAAGACAAACTCTGAAAACAGCAAGGCAACCCCATTGTTTCTTTCCAGTAAATCTAGGCCAGGTAATATGGTAATAACTCATGATTAACCTGTTTGGTTCCCGTCCTAATTTATGTTATGATGCAGTGGTCGAGACACTCTCCACTATCAATAATGCAAGCCTGCCAAAATCGCCATTTGAATCTGTTCAGTATCCTCTGTCTCGAATGCAACGGAGTAAATATATGTTTGTGAAGCAATTAATGGTTGAAGCAATGATGGAAATGGTGGATCAATCAGAGGTGCAGAGTCGTGCGACAGAACAACTGATCAATGTTTTTAGAGACAGTGTAGCAAAGCAGCAAGAACTTGCCCACATGCTTATGGGCGTCATCTGTGCCGAGGTTGCAGATTGTGACGTTGTAGATGGTTAGGTTCTACTCGTTTATTTGCATTGGCGTCAATCTATGATTGCCCAGTGGATGTAATTTCCTGTAATATATGTTGGATGTGCAACGTTATTCCCTATATGCCGTACCTTTGCTCGATCGGTTTTGGTCCTGTGCATAATCGCTTGTCGTAATGGGCTCAAATTATCTAATTTGGCCTAAAGACATGTACGAACTTTAGTGGGCCCATTAAGTTAATGGTCGGCCCTCTTACCTCCCGGGTCGTTAACAGGCCGACATCGAAGCGGGCAACAGGTGGCCCCAATTTATTTCACGGGCCGTTAACAGGACATTACTAAGTTTGGGCTACATATGGCCCAACTATACTGTAGGCCTTTAGCAGGCCGAAAGAGACATCGGGCTTGTACTGGACCATGAAGAGCATGGGCCGCTAAGAGGCCGAAAGTCAGGTCGTATTGTAAATGGCCTAACTCTATTGTGGGCCTTTAGCAGGTCGAAAGAGAAACCGGGCTGGTATTGGACCATGACGGGCATGAGTCGTTAAAAGGCCAAAACTAAGGTCCGACTACAAATGGCCCAACTCACTTATGGTCCGTTAACAGGCCGAAAGGCACACATGACCGGGAATTGGCCCAACACTTAAATGGGTCGCTAAAAGGCCAAAACTCAGGTCCGACTACAAATGGCCCAACTGATTTATGGGCCGTCAACAGGCTGAAAGTGACACCGGGCCAGAAATTGGCCCAACACTTAAATGGGCCGCTAAAAGGCCGAAACTTAGGTCCGAGTACAAATGGTCCATCAGATTTATGGGCCATCAACAGGCTGAAAGACACACCGGGCCGGAAATTAGCCCAACATTTAAATGGGTCGCTAAAAGGCCGAAAGATGTACATCTTGAAAATTGGCCCATCCATTAAATGGGCCGTTAATAGGCCAAAATCTCATCGGGCCAATATTGAGCCCAAATATATAGCGGGCTGTTAACGGGCTCGAACTGACGATGGGCTACAATGGTGTCAAATCTTGAATGGGCCGTTGACGGGCCGAATTGGCACATCTCGTATGGGCCGTGGGCTTAAATGGACCTGACACAAGTAGGCCTTATATGGGCCGGCCTGCTAATTTTTACTTGGCCGGCCTTTTTCATCGGAATGGGCCACTGTTGGGCCGTGCCACATGTCGACCTATCATAGGCGCCTCCTGTCCAATGAGTGGATCACATCTATCCCAACGGTGAGGCAACACGTGTTTCCTGCGGCCAATGATGATTTTACACGTGGAAAATCCCCATTGGCCCGGGCTATTAACGGGTTATCAGATCCAAAACCGGACCCGATAGCTTAACGACGTTCCGTTACGGTGGATGCCATGTGTCGGTCACCCTTGACGAAAGCACTTCTGTGACGCACGATTTATTGTCATGGAAGTGGACACTTCCGTGATGATAATTTTGGTAATGTCATGGAACACTTCTACGATTGCACATGTATGACTATCTTGATTCTGTCATAAATTTGTCATGGATGTACATGCATGATAGAAAACGTGACCTACTGTGACAAACACGTATCATCATGGAAGTGTATTTTTTTTGTAGTGCCCCTACCTGGCACGCCAAAGATGTCGGGGAAACAAACAGCTATGGGATCACATTAATCCCTTCTATGGTTGGTGGGGAGAAGAGCTGAACGAAGAGCAGGTCTAGTAATCAGCGCGAGGGGATTTTTACCCAGGTCCGGGCTGCACTGGTGCGTAAAACCCTAGTCCTGCTTGTCTATATATTAGTGTTCTTGAGCTCTTGAACTAGCTGTGGTGCATGCCCAGTACAAAAAGTCTGAATCCTCTCTCAGTACGCCTTGGGCCTCCTTTTATATGTCAAAGGGGTTGCCACAGTGGCATACAGAAGGTGGAAAGCAAGCTACAATGTATGAGCTTATCGCTCAGCACCGTAGGACAAACACATTTAATGCGCTACCTACGTGCCCTCTTACTTTATCGGGGACAGCAACAGAAGCCGTCCCGTTCGTCGCCGCCCCTCCTCGCTTGGACATGCGTCCAAGCTGAAGAGGCATGCAGTGCCACGCTGGCTAGCTAGCTGCTGCATTGGCGCGGTGGTAGAGCCTCCACGAAGATCTGCATGCCGCCACGCAGGCGTCTGTCTAGTTGGCAAGCTGGTCGTCGCGCTAGAGTGGCAATGAGGTGGCAAATCTTTGTCGGGTGCGGGCCTGGCTGTGGCCCCGCAATCGTCCCCAGTAAGGCTTGCAGGGGGCCCTCGCGGTCGTCCCCGACAAGGGTCTTGCCGGGGGTCTTCGTCTTCTGGTCCCATGTGGAGTCGCAGGCCACCAATCTTCACCAAGATCTGTATGCTACTATGCATGCGTTCCCAAGTTCTTGGCCTTGACGCTGTCGATTTTCTTAGAACTCTCAGCCTCAAGGGTGATGGCCTTGCTGGTGCTTCGCAGGTCGCCCCGGCAAGGAGCTTGCCAGGGCTGCCCAAGCCGTCCCAGCAAGGATGTTGCCGGGGGAAGTCCAGCTTGTCCTATGCTCTTTATTCATTGTCTTGAGTGTTTTCTTGATAGTCTGGTGTTTTGTCTTCTGCTGCCCTGCCTGGCCCTACTGCAGGTGTGGCTACGACTGCCTATGCACAAGTAAGGGGTACATAAGAGCCCGTACTTTTGTACACCGACACATATCATATCGTCATATCTCAAAGCCATTACTAAGAATCAAGTTTATTTTGTCCAATGATCTTCATGAAAGTTTTTTTATATCCTTCTTGGATATCTATCACTTTGAGACTATTTTCATATGTTGCTCTTGATAAGCTCAAACAAATATAAGTGAAGATCATGAGCATAATTTTTGTTTCTCTCAAAATAATCTAAGTGCGGCAAGAGAGAATTTCTTAAAAGTTTACTAACTCCCAAATTCATCTAAGTGAAGCATGAGAGCATTCTTCAAAATTAACAAAGCACACCGCGCTCAAAAATATATAAGTGAAGTACTAGAGCAAATCCATGGCTCTAAAATTTAAGTGAAGCATAGGAGCAAGCATAGCATAATTTTTTGCTCTCTCAAAAGGGTGTGTCCAGCAAGTATTCAATACTTAAAACACAAAGAAAGACAAGCAAAGACTCATATCATACAAGATGCTCCAAGGAAAATTCATATCATGTGACGAATAAAAATATAGTTTCAAGTAAAATATCGATGGTTGTTAGAAGAAAGCGGGGATGCCACTCGGGGGCATCCCCAAGCTTAGTTGTTTGCTACTTCTTTGAATATTATCTTCGGGTGCCTCAGGCATCCCCAAGCTTAGCCTTTTTCTTATCCTCATTCCTTCATCCATCGTAAGATAACCCAAAACTTGAAAACTTCAATCACACAAAACTCAAACAAAACCTTCGTGAGATCCGTTACTATATGAAACCAAACCACTACTGTAAGTACTGTAGCAAAACTATTCTTATTTTGTTTTTTCATTATATCTACTGCATTACAACTTTTGTATGGCAAAAACTCATCAAAGAAAACCATAGAATCATCAAAACAAGCACACAACGCAAAGAAAACAGAATCTGTCAAAAAAAAGAACAGTCTGTAGAAATCTGACAATTTCGAATACTTCTGTAACCCCAAAAATTATGAAATAAATAGTTGGACGTGAGGATTTTATCTATTAATCCTCTTCAGAAAGAATCAACTCAAAAGAACTCTTCAGTAAAAAATTACAACGAATCTCGTGAGCGCAAAAGTTTCTGTTTTTCAGCAAGATCAAATAAACTTTCACCCAAGTCTTCCCAAAGGTCTTGCTTGGCACAAACACTAACTAAAATGGAAAAAAACACAATCATAACAGTAGCATAATTGTGCTAATACTCAAGAACAGAAAGCAAAAAGAAAAAATAAAATTTATTCATTGGGTTGCCTCCCAACAAGCGATATCGTTTTACGCCCCCAGCTAGGCATAACGCGTAGGATCTAAGTTTTGTCATATTTGGTTCTAGATCCATAAGATGCCCTCATGATTTATTCATATCGTGTCCTAATTCTTTTTCTAGGGAAGTGTTCCATTCACTTCCTTAGTGTAAATTGAAATTTAACATTGCCCTCTTTCATACCAATCACGACACCAATAGTACGCAAAACGGTCTACCAAGAATAATCGGACAAGACGGATTGCAATCAATATCAAGAACAATAAAATCTATGGGCACATAATTACTATTTGCAAGAATAATAACATCATTAATTCTTCCCATAGGATTTTTAATAGTAGAATCCGCTAAGTGCAAATTTAAAGAGCATTCTTCAATATCGGTAAGACCAAGCACATCACATAAAGATTTCGGAATTGTAGAAACACTAGCACCCAAGTCACATAAAGCAAAACACTTGTAAATTTTAATCTTGACTTTGATAGTAGGTTCCCATTCATCATGCAATTTTCTAGGAATTGAAACTTCTAATTCCAACTTTTCTTCAAAAGCTTTCATCATAACATCGACAATATGTTTAGTAAAAGCTTTATTTTGTTCATAAGCATGGGGTGAATTCATCATGGATTGCAACAAAGAAAGACAATCAATCAAAGAGCAACTATCATAATTAAAGTCTTTGTAATCCAAAATAGAGGGCACATCACTAGTTAAAGTCTTGACCTCTTCAAACCCACTTTTATCAATTGTTTCAACAAGTTTTTCACCCTCCGAATCATAGGGACGCCTTCTAACTAAAGTTGACTCTTCTCCAGTCCCTTTTTCATCAATCTTAAATTAACTAAACAAAGAATAAATAGAAGAAAAACCAATCACTTTAAGATCTTCATCACTTTTATGATAGTAATCACTAGAAAATGCTTTTTCTAAAAATTCTCTTTTAGCTCTAAGCATAGCGGTTCTTTTCTTACTTTCATCCATAGAAAAACAAAGAGCTTTAATTGATTCTTCAACTATAGGCACAAAATTTTTCATCTTGAGAGTTTCTACATCATGAGTAATTCTATCAACACTTCTAGACAAATCATCAGTTGTATTCAACTTTTGTTCTATCAAATTGTTGAAAGCCTTTTGTATATTGATAAATTCTTTAATATTGTTCTCAAGATCAAAGGTGTTTTTATTATTATTGTAGGTGGGATTACCATAGGAAATACCATAATTATTAGAGGAATTACTAGGAAAAGGCCTAGGATTAAAATTACCTCTATAAGCATTATTGTTGAAATTATTTTGCGAAACGAAATTCACATCTATGGCATCACTATTATGCTCAATCAAAGTAGACAAAGGCACATCATTAAAATCAATAGGAGCACTTTTATTAGCAACCAACTTCATAAGAGCATCAACTTTTTCACTCAAAGAATTTATTTCTTCTACCGAATTGACTTTTTATTGGTAGGAGCTCTTTCGGTATGCCATTGCGAGTAATTTTTCATAATATTATCTAGCTATTTAGTAGCATCACCAAAGTAATTTCCATAAAGGTACCCCATGCGGCGGTATCTAAAAGATTACGAGAAACAAGATTCAACCCCGCATAAAAATATTTTATGATCATCCATAGATTTAACCCATGAGTTGGGCAATTCCTTAGCATCAATTTCATCCTTTCCCAAGATTGTGCAACATGCTCATGTTCAAGTTGCTTGAAATTCATGATTTGGGTTCTAAGGGAAATAATCTTTGCGGGCAGAAAATACTTAGTGATAAGAGCATCTTTGCACTTGTTCCAAGAATTGATACTATTGCGAGGCGAAGAAGAAAACCAAAATTTTGCGTAATCTCGCAAAGAAAACGGAAATAATTTCAACTTCACAACATCATTGTCCACATCTTTTTCTTTTTCATATAGCATTATTCCATGAAGGTGTTAAGATGGGACGCGACATCATCATTAGGAGTACCGGCAAATTGATCTTTCATAACAAGATTCATCACAACAGTATTAATATCACAAGACTCCACATTAGTGGCGGGAGGAGCAATCGGAGTGCTATAAAATCATTGTTGTTGGTATTTGAAAATTCACACAACTTGGTGTTCTCTTGAGTCATGATGACTACGCAACAGTATTGCACTCAAAAACAGATCAGACGAGAAAACGACAAACAGAAATGTGGGCGAATAAAACGGCAAATTTTCATGAAGTGGGGGAGAGTAAAACGAGAGGTAAATGGTAAATAATGTAAATTGCGAGGAGATGAGATTTTTGATTAGGAACCTGATTGATGTTGAAGATCCTCCCTGGCAATGGCGCCAGAAATTCCTTTTGACGTCTGCTAGACCTACGTCGGTATTTCCCCAAAGAGGAAGGGATGATGCAGTATAGCGACGGTAGGTATTTCTCGCAGTGATGAGACCAAGGTTATCGAACCAGTAGGAGAACCTCCTGACACCACATAAACAACACCTGCACACAAATAACAAATACTCGCAACCCGATGTGTGAAAGTGGTTGTCAATCCCTTCCGGTTACGGCGCCTGAAGATAGGCAAATAACATGTGGTAAAAGTGGTAGATACGATAAATAGATCGCGGAAAAAATAAATTGCAGCAAGGTATTTTTGTATTTTTGGTTTAATAGATCTGAAAATAAATGCAAAGGAAAATAGATCACAAAGGCAAACATGATGAAAAGAGACTTGGGGGCCGTAGGTTTCATTAGTGGCTTGTCTCGAGAAAAATAGCAAACGGTGGGAAAACAATTACTGTTGGGCAATTGATAGAACTTCAAATAATCATGATGATATCTAGGCAATGATCACTAAGTAGGCATCACATCAAAGATTAGTAGACCGACTCCTGCCTGCATCTACTAATATTACTCCACACATCGACCGCTATGCAACATGCATCTAGTGTATTATGTTCTTGGGAAAACAGAGTAATGCAATAAGAACGATGACATGATGTAGATGAGATTCGTTTATCTATTGCGGAGATATAGACCTCATCTTCTTATCCTTAGTAGCAACGATACATACGTGTCGGTTCCCCTTCTGTCACTGGGATCAAGCACCGTAAGATCGAACCCACTACAAAGCACCTCTTCCCATTGCAAGATAAATAGATCGAGTTGGCCAAACAAAACCCAAATATCAGAGAAGAAACATGAGGATATAAGCAATCATGCATATAAGAGATCAAAGAAGACTCAAATAACTTTCATGGATAAAAACATAGATCTGATCATAAACTCCAAGTTCATCGGATCCCAACAAACTCATCGCAAAAAGACTTACATCATATGGATCTCCAAGAGACCATTGTATTGATAATCAAGAGAGAGAGAGGAAGCCATCTAGCTACTAACTACAGACCCCTAGGTCTACAAAGAACTACTCACACATCATAGGAGAGGCACCAATGGAAGTGGTGAACCCCTCCATGACAGTGTCTAGATTGGATCTGGTGGTTCTGGACTCTGCGGTGGCTGGATCAATATTTTGTTGACTCCCCTAGGGTTTCTAGAATATTGTGGTATTTATAGAGAGAAGAGGAGGTTTAGGGGGCACCCGAGGTGGGCAACACCCACCTGGGCGCGCCTGGACCTCCTGGTGCGCCTTGGTAGGTGCTGCCCAGGCGCGCCCTGGTGGGTGCTGCTCCCCTCGAGCAGCCCCCAAGGTGCTTCCTTGACCCATTTGCTTTCTTCTGGCCCAAAAAAATCCTCCAGGAGTTTTGTTTCTTTTGGACTCCATTTGATATTGATTTCCTGCGATGTAAAAAACATGCAGAAAACAGCAACTAGCACTGGGCACTATGTCAATAGGTTAGTACCAAAAAATGATATAAAATGACTATAAAATGATTGTAAAACATCCAAGAATGATAATATAACAGCATGGAACAATCAAAAATTATAGATATATTGGAGACATATCATGCGTCTACGCCTGATTCTGCTCCAAAGGTTAAGACAACCAAGATTGAAATTCCTCCGAATGAAAATCCTTCTCTGTATGAAATCTGCATTCGCACATAGCAAGCGCTGGAAAGCCACATTAAGCTGGATCGGAAGGAAAAGCTGGAGCTGATGACTGAGCTGAATTTGCTACATAATCATACTCGTTAAATTCTTCTTTATGAGAAGGAAGCAATGAACAGCTCCCGAACTCTACTGAGACAACATTAATCTTGCAAGCAGCTGTTTGCCAAGGGAATCAAGAAGGATTATGACCATCTGCACTTACTTGCTGTTCTGCGCATCCGAATACAAACTCCTATGCTCCCTCATCGTTCTGCATCAACTGACTTGCTATTTGTCAGACCCGATGATGAAATTGAAGACACAGATGGAACACTCGTATACAAGCTAGATGCTCATCCCGCCAAGTCCTCCAGATCCCATGCTGCCACTCCTACTTCTGCCTCGACCATTCCTCGCTCTCTGGACTCTGATTCATCGAGTGGTTTTAATTCTGATTCCGAGGACACTCCGGAAGAGTAGTTCCTCGTATGTGTTCTCATTCCTTTTTGACACTTGTTGACAAAAAGGGGGAGAATTGCATCAGGTGATAGATTATCGGGGGATTTATAGGATGTCTTTTATTCGCCATTTGCTTTTTGCACTCGAACAATTTGCTTGAATAACTTAACGCACCGCCTGTGGTGTTGAAATATTCGGTCGCCATGAAATGTTAATAACCCCCCTCCAATGTTATTTCCTTCGTACAATCTGTTTGCAGGTCCCTTTGCAATGATTATCCTTAATATTTATCTATAATGCAGGGAAAATGTTTGCTCTACAAGAAGAACAGGAAATCATCAAGTGATAATATCATCGAATGAAAATACAAATGGGGAGAAGTACATTGAGTACTAAATGAATTATATCAGTTTTGGTTGGATCTACTTTAACTATTATTCCTCGTTTTTCTAACCTTGTAGGAAGAGATAGTCAGTCATAGTCAAAAGTTCTTTAGTCTTGAACACTATCTTTATGACCGACAAAGTGTTTTTCCTCGCATATTTCTGTCATATCATCTCTACTAAAGGAAAACCGCATCTGAAACATATCCACTTCGAGCAATATTCTCATACTTATCTTGCTCTCTTCAGAACCGTATACCTTACTTGCAGGAAGCTTACATCTCGTGTGGATTCAAATTGTGATCTGAGAAAATCTTCATGACTTATCTTTCATCACAAATCCTTCGATATAGTCGTTATGTCTAATTCATTTTAAAGGTTGTGTGACAGGAATTATCTCAGGCACCATCAAGTGCATTGAAGGAAGTCAAGGATGAAATCATAAAATCAATGTCACTCATACGAAGAATAATCTCGTCTCCCTCCGGTCCTTTTATTCTATGATGCATACCTTCAGGGGGATAGTGCTTTATCTTCGTAATAATCTCTCGTTTCTTACTATGCTTTGCATATCATTCCATTCATTATGTATCCTTTGAGGTTATCTGTTTTGTCAAACAGTCATCTAAATGGGGGAGATTATTGGTGCAATATCTACCTACCTTGTGTTTTGGAGATTGTTGATAGAAACAGGTATGGACTGATTTGTTTGATAGTGCATACAGAGCAAAATAGTCCATACAAAACCCGGAGAGAATGTTGTCTCCGGTGTCAAGTTCGAGGAACTGCACTGAAGTATATCTGCGTTGTAGAGAATAAAGAGCTAAATTTGGTTAAGTCTTGTAGATGAGAAGATTGAACTGAAGAATTAAACCCCTCGAAGGTTTACTGTTGAAGCGAAGCATTTGGTTCGGTATCTTCGTCCAAAAAAATGACTGCAGTGAATGGAAGTCGAAGACAAAGTGAAGAAGTAGTATTCATTTTGTCCTTCTTCTTCTGTTTAATTGAGTCATAGGGCCTCCATACTATTAAGAGGGGTATAGGTTCTCAAAGCCTAGATCCGCTGCTTAGCCAATTCTATGAAAGTTGCGAGAGAAATCTCTTTGTGCTCCGAGCAAATACTTGTTAGCAAGAGACCGTGATCTTCTTCACTTCAAGAGATTTGTCTCAGACCGAGGAGTTAGCATTACTTGCTCTGCAAGAAGTGTTACCGTTGTGGTCAAATCTGGCCGTTCGACTCGTGTCGTTCGGCCATTGGCTGATCCCGATGTCTAATTTGTTCATTTCCCACCAGGGAAGGCTGCGACTATAAATAGCCACCCGCTCCATCATTGTCCGTTGGCTACTTCGCTTGAGATTTCCGAGAAGATTGATTTGAGCAACCCCTCTCTGAGTGATTTGAGTTTAAGATCCACCGAGAGAAAAATCAAGAGCCCAAACTTAGACAGTGGTTTAGCATCATAGTAGTTCTGAGTGAGAGTTCTTGTACCTATTACTCTTGAGAGCTAGGCACTCTCTAGATGGATAGGTTTCAGCTCAAGTGTTGAACAGTTGTTGTCTTCACCGAGCTAGATCTTTAGTAACCAAGAGTGATTGTGGTTTGTGAAGGTTGACCGAAGGTTTGGAGATCACCGACAAGTATCTACTGATACGTCTCCAACGTATCTATAATTTTTGATTGCTCCATGCTACTTTATCTACTGTTTTGGACTATATTGGGCTTTATTTTCCAATTTTATATTATTTTTGGGACTAACCTATTAACCGGAGGCCCAGCCCAGAATTGTTGTTTTTTGCCTATTTCAGTGTTTCGAAGAAATGAAATATCAAACGGAGTCCAAAGGAATGAAACCTTCGGGAACGTGATTTTCTCACCGAACGTGATCCAGGAGACTTGGACCCTACTCCAAGAAGTGCCAGAGGCGGTCACGAGGGTGGAGGGCGCCCCCTTGGGCACGCCCCCTACCTCGTGGCCCCCCTGTTGCTCCACCGACGTATTCCTTCCTCCTATATATACCTACGTACCCCCGACAGATCAGAGACGGAGCCAAAAACCTAATTCCACCGTTGTAACCTTCTGTATCCACGAGATCCCATCTTGGGGCCTGTCCCGGAGTTCCGCCGGAGGGGGCATCTACCATGGAGGGCTTCTACATCAACACCATAGCCTCTCCGATGAAGTGTGAGTAGTTTACTTCAGACCTTCGGGTCCATAGCTAGTAGCTAGATGGCTTCCTCTCTCTTTTTGGATCTGAATACAATGTTCTCCCCCTCTCTTATGGAGATCTATTCAATGTAATCTTCTTTTTGCGGTGTGTTTGTTGAGATCGATGAATTGTTGGTTTATGATCCAGTATTATCTATGGAAATATTTGAATCTTATCTGAATTCTTTTATGTATGATTGAGTTATCTTTGCAAGTCTCTTCGAATTATCCGTTTGGTTTGGCCAACTAGATTGGTAGTTCTTGCAATGGGAGAAGTTCTTAGCTTTGGGTTCAATCTTGCGGTGTCCTTACCCAGTGACAGAAAGGGTTGCAAGGCACGTATTGTATTGTTGCCATCGAGGATAACAAGATGGTTTTTTTTATCATATTGCATGAATTTATCCCTCTACATCATGTCATCTTGCTTAAGGCATTACTCTGTTTTTAACTTAATACTCTAGATGCATGCTGGATAGCGGTCGATGACTGGAGTAATAGTAGTAGATGCAGAATCGTTTCGATCTACTTGTCTCGGACATGATGCCTGTATACATGATCATTACCTAGATATACTCATAACTATGCTCAATTCTGTGAATTGCTCAATAATAATTTGTTCACCCATCATAGAATATCTATGCTCTTGAGAGAAGCCACTAGTGAAACCTATGTCCCCCGGGTCTATTCTCATCATATCAATCTCTATCGCTTTATTTACTTGCTTTGTTTTTTTACTTTGCCTTTTACTTTTCACTTTGCATCTATCTATCAAAAATACCAAAAATATTATTTATCATGTCTATCAGATCTCACTCTCGTAAGTGACCGTGAAGGGATTGACAACCCCTAATCGCGTTGGTTGCGAGTAGCTATCGTTTTGTGTAAGTACGAGGGACTTGTGCGTGGTCTCCTACTGGATTGATACATTGGTTCTCAAAAACTGAGGGAAATACTTACACTACTATACTGCATCATCCTCTCCTCTTTGGGGAAATCCAACGCAGTGCTCAAGAGGTAGCAAGAAGAATTTCTGGCGCCGTTGCCGGGAGGCTCACGCAAGCAAGTCAACCATACCAAGTACCCATCACAATCCCTATCTCTCGCATTACATTATTTGCCTCTCGTTTTCCTCTCCTCCACTTCACCCTTGCCATTTTATTTGCCCTCTATTTCCCAATCTCCTCCTCACTTTCCCATTTGCCTTTTTCCCATTGCCTTTCTGTTTGCTTGTGTGTTGGATTACTTGTTGCCATGGTGCAAGATAATACCAAATTGTGTGATTTCTCGAATACCAATAATAATGATTTCCTTAGTACTCCGATTGCTCCTCTTAATAATGACGAGTCTTCTGAAATCAATACCGCTTTGCTGAATCTTGTTATGAAAGATTAATTCGCCGGCCTTCCTAGTGAAGATGCTGCTAGTCATCTAAACAATTTTGTTGATTTGTGTGATATGCAAAAGAAGAAAGATACGGATAACAATATTGTCAAATTGAAGTTATTTCTGTTTTCGCTTAGAAATCATGCTAAAGTTTGGTTTTCATCTTTGCCTAAAAATAGTATTGATTCTTGGAACAAGTGCAAAGATGCTTTTATCTCTAAATACTTTCCTCCCGCTAAGATTATCACTCTTAGGAACGATATCATGAATTTTAAACAACTTTATCATGAGCATGTTACCCAATCTTGGGAAAGAATGAAATTAATGCTTCGCAATTGCCCTACTCATGGTTTGAATTTGTGGATGATCATACAAAATTTTTATGCCGGATTGAATTTTGCTTCTAGAAATCTTTTAGATTCGGCCGTGGGAGGCACGTTTATGGAAATTACGTTAGGAGATGCTACAAAATTTCTTGATAATATTATGGCTAATTATTCTCAATGGCACACCGAAAGATCTTCTAGTAAAAAAGTGCATGCTATAGAAGAAATTAATGTTTTGAGTGAAAAGATGGATAAACTTATGAAGATGTTTGCTCCTAAAAATACTCCTCTTGATCCCAATGATATGCCTTTGTCTACCTTGCTTGAGAATAATAATGAATCTATGGATGTGAATTTTGTTGGTAGGAATAGTTTTGGAAACAACGCGTATAGAGGGAATTTTAATCCTAGGCCTTATCCTAGTAATCCTCCTTATAATTATGGAAATTCCTACAACAACTCTTATGGAAATTTTAATAAGATGCCCTCTGAATTTGAGAGTAGTGTTAAAGAGTTTATGAATTCACAAAAGAATTTTAATGCTTTACTTGAAGAGAAATTGCTTAAAGTTGATGATTTGGCTAGGAACGTTGAAAGAATTTCTCTTGAGATTGATTCTTTAAAGCATAGATCTATTCCTCCTAAGCATGATATCAATGAGTCTCTCAAAGCCATGAGAATTTCCATTGATGAGTGCAAAGAAAGAACCGCTAGGATGCATGCTTCCAAAGATGCCTTTATTAAAGCATGTTCTTCCAATTCCCATGAAAATCAAGATGAAGATCTAAAAGTTATTGATGTGTCCCCCATTAAATCTTTGTTTTGCAATATGAATCTTGATGAAACTTAATATGATCTTCCTTTACCTAGAAGGCGTTCTAAGAATTCGGAGTTTCTAGATCTTGATGATGAAATTGATGAAAGTGGGATTGAAATAAATAGAAACCGAGATGTTGCTAAACCCACTATTTTGGATGTCAAGGAATTTAATTATGAAAATTGCTTGTTGATTGGTTGTATTTCCTTGTTGAAATCTATGCTAGATTCTCCTCATGCTTATAGTCAAAATAAGGCCTTTACCGAACACATTGTTGATGCCTTGATGCAATCTTACGAAGAAAAACTTGAGTTGAAAGTTTCTATCCCTAGAAAACTCTATGATGAGTGGGAACCTACTATTAAAATTAAAATTAAAGATTATGATTTTTCATGCTTTGTGTGATTTGGGTGCTAATGTCTCTACTATTCCCAAAACTTTGTGTGATTTGCTAGATTTCCGTGATTTTGATGAATGCTCTCTAAACTTGCATCTTGTGGATTCCACTATTAAAAAGCCTATGGGAAGAATTAATGATGTTCTTATTGTTGCAAATAGGAATTATGTGCCCGTAGATTTTATCGTTCTTGATATAGATTGCAATCCTTCATGTCCTATTATTCTTGGTAGACCTTTCCTTAGAACGATTGGTGCAATTATTGATATGAAGGAAGGGAATATTAGATTCCAATTTCCCTTGAAGAAGGGCATGGAACACTTCCCTAGAAATAAAATAAAATTACCATATGAATCTATCATGAGAGCCACTTATGGATTGCTTACCAAAGATGGCAATACCTAGATCTATCCTTGCTTTTATGCCTAGCTAGGGGCGTTAAACGATAGCGCTTGTTGGGAGGCAACCCAATTTTATTTTGTGTTTTTTGTTTTTGCTTCTGTTTAGGAATAAATAATACATCTAGCCTCTGTTTGGATGTGGTTTTATGTTTTAATTAGTGTTTGTGCCAAGTAGAACCTATAGGATAACCTACGATGATAGTTGATTTGATTCTGCTGAAAAACAGAAACTTCGCGCTCACGAGAAACAATTCAATAAATCACGGAAACGTGATTTTGCATTGATTTTTTTGATTATGATCAATAAACAGATTTTCCAGTATGTCCTATTTTTGTAGAATTTTTAGAGTTCCATAAGTTTGTGTTAGTTACAGATTGCTACAGACTGTTCTGTTTTTGACAAATTCTGTTTTTCGTGTGTTGTTTGCTTATTTCAATGCATCTATGGCTAATAAATTAGTTTATAAACCATAAGGAAGTTGGAATACAGTAGGTTTAACACCAATTTAAATAAAGAATGAGTTCATTAAAGTACCTTAAAGTATTCTTTTGTTTTCTTTCACTAACGGATCTCACGAGATTTCTATTGAGTTTTGTGTTGTGAAGTTTTCAAGTTTTGGGTGAATTCTTTTGATGGATTATGGAACAAGGAGTGGCAAGAGCCTAAGCTTGGGGATGCCCATGGCACCCCCAAGATAATACAAGGACACCAAAAGGTCAAAGCTTGGGGATGCCCCGGAAGGCATCCCCTCTTTCGTCCACTTCCATCGGTAATTTACTTGGAGCTATATTTTTATTCACCACATGATATGTGTTTTGCTTGGAGCGTCTTGTATTATTTGTGTCTTCGCTTGTTAGTTTACCACAATCAGTCCTGCTGTACACACCTTTGGAGAGACCCATACATGAATTGGAATTTGTTAGAATACTCTATGTGCTTCACTTATATCTTTTGAGCTTGATAGTTTTTGCTCATAGTACTTCACTTATATCTTTTGAGCATGATAATTTTTGCTCTAGTGCTTCACTTATATCTTTTAGAGAACAGTGATGGATTTGTTTTAAAGAAACTATTGATCTCTCATGCTTCACTTAGATTATTTTAAGAGTCGTTAATAGCACGGTAATTTGCTTAATGTTAATATACTTGGTATTCAAGATATGTGAAACTTTCATTTGAGTGAATTGAATACTAAGATAAGTTTGATGCTTGATAATTGTTTTGAGATATGGATGTGATAATATCAAAGTCGTGCTAGTTGGGTGATTATGAATTTGAGAAATGCTTGTGTTGAAGTTTGCAAGTCCCGTAGCATGCACGTATGGTTAAAGTTGTGTAACAAATTTGAAACATGAAGTGTACCTGGCTTGTGCATCCTTATGAGTGGCGGCCGGGGACGAGCGATGGTCTTTTCCTACCAATCTACCCCCCTAGGAGCATGCGCGTAGTACTTGATTTTTGATGACTTTTAAATCTTTGCAATAAGTATATGAGTTCTTTTGACTAATGTTGAGTCCATGGATTATACGCACTCTCACCTTTCCGCCTTTGCTAGCCTCTTCGGTACCATGCATTGCCCTTTCTCACCTTGAGAGTTGGTGCAAACTTCTCCGGTGCATCCAAACCCCATGATACGATATGCTCTATCACACATAAACCTCCTTATATCTTCCTCAAAACGGCCACCATACCTACCTATTATGGCATTTCCATAGCCATTCCGAGATATATTGCCATGCAACTTCCACCATCATCATCATGACCTACATTACTTTTGTCATATTGCCATTGCATGATCATGTAGTTGACATCGTATTTGTGGCAAGGCCACCATGCATTATTTTTCATACATGTCACTCTTGATTCATTGCACCATCCCGGTAGACCGCCGGAGGCATTCATATAGAGTCATATCTTGTTCTAAGTTTCGAGTTGTAATCCTTATGTTGTAATCAATAGAAGTGTGATGATCATCATTATTAGAGCATTGCCCAAAAGAAAAAAAAAGAAAAAAAGAAGAAATGCCAAAAAAAAGAAAGGCCCAAAAAAAAAGAAAAAAAAAGAGAAAAGAAAAAAGGGCAATGCTACTATCTCTTTTTCCACACTTGTGCTCCAAAGTAGCACCTTGTTCTTCATGTAGTGAGTCTCATATATTGTGGTTCAAAGTAGCACCTTGTTCTTCATGTAGTGAGTCTCATAAGTTGTCCTTTTGTATACTAGTGGGAATCTTTCATTATAGAACTTGGCTTGTATATTCCTACGATGGGCTTCCTCAAATGCCCTAGGTCTTCATGAGCAAGCGAGTTGGATGCACACCCATTAGTTTTCTTTTGTTGAGCATTCATAGCTCTAGTGCATCCGTTGCATGGAAATCCCTACTCCTCATGTTGACCTCAATTGATGGGCATCTCCATAGCCCATTGATTATCCTCGTCAATGTGAGACTTTCTCCTTTTTTGTCTTCTCCACACAATCCCCATCATCATATTCTATTCCACCCATAGTGCTATATCCATGTCTCACGCTCATGTATTGCATGAAGGTTGAAAAAGTTTATTTAAGTATGAAACAATTGGTTGGCTTGTCATCGGGGGTATAGAAGTTGGGAACATCTTTGTGTAACGAAAATGAAGCATAGCCTAACTATATGATTTTGTAGGGATGAACTTTCTTTTGCCATGCTATTTTGAGAAGACATGATTGCTTTGATTAGTATGCTTGAAGTATTATTATTTTTGTGTCAATATGAACTTTTGTCTTGAATCTTTCGGATCTAAATATTCATATCACAATCAAGAGGATTTACATTGAAATTATGCCAAAGTATCACTCTGTCGGGGATACTGATCCACGAACACCTATGGGGCCGGCGGACCGGGCCCCTTTCGGTTCGGCGGGGGGCGGAGGTCGCACGAAGAGCAGATCGAGGCGAGGCCCACAAGCAGTTTACCCAGCTTCGGAGCTCTCCGGAGAGATAACACTCCTACTGCTGCTTGTCTGGTTGTATTATCTGGTGTTCTTGCTCTCGGGCGAGAGAGTGTGATGTTTTCTGGGCTACGAATAAATCGAAGCAAACTGTCCGAACCCCCTCTACGTTGCGCATGGGCCTCCTTTTATACGCTAAAGGGGTCACCGACAGGTGGCAACGCAGAGGAGGGTAAAAACGTAAAAAGCGAGGTAGTTGATACAGTTACTTGTATAGTGCACCCTACCTAACCCTGACGGCAGGGCACAAGGGCATTAAATGCCCATCTGAGTCGCCCGAACAGTGCAGAAAAGGACCGTTAGGGGCACCACCGTTCGCCACGATGGCGATCTTGTCAGCTTCGCACGCCACTGCGCACCGCTGGCTACACAGCCTCTCGCCACGCACGTCCGGAGAAACCCCTAGAGCGACACGTTGGTGGATGCGCTGGAGCGTGGGTGCAGAGTGGCCGCCTGCCGCGGCAAGCGCCTTCCCGCTGTTGTTATCTTGCCGGGTCCAGAAGCTCGTCGCTCACCGGGCCTCGGGTACCTTGTTTAGTCTTCCCGGCAAGCTCCTCTTGCCGTGGCCTTGTTGGCTTGCCGGAGCGCGTGGCGCGTCGCGGCAAGTTCCTTGGAGTGCCTTGGTTGGCCTTCCCGGCAAGCTCCTCTTGCTGGGGCCTTGTCTCCTTAGCTTAAATACTTTGTTCTTGGATGGCTCCAAGGGAACCTTGGGGGATCTTGGCGTTCGCCCGGCAAGCCTTTGCCGCGGGGTGCTGCAACTGCCCGTGCACAAGTTTGGGGTACTAGGGTACCCCTATTCTAGTACACCGACAGGAGCCCCCGGGCCTGGGCCAGAAACGGTGCCGAGCGCTGTTGGGCCAGGCCCAAGACAGGGCACGGGCACACGCGGGCTGGGCCACGCCAAATATTGCTCCGTATCCACCGCGCTCTCCCATAACGGCACGCGTTGAATGCGGCATCGTGGGAGAGATCGTGGGTGGTTGTTTATTTGGAAGGCCGAAACGTCCGCCCCGTCCCTCTTTATAAGCAGAGGAAATGGGGGCAGTTCGTTCCCCCTCGCTTCTTCTTCACAAACTCTGCCGCTCCCCCCTTCTTCTCGAAGCCGAGAGAGCAGCGCTCCACCCCCCATTGCCACCAGCATCACCACACCGTCGACCTTCCCCACCACCTCCGCCATGGCCCCGAAAGCTGACAAGGGAAAGGGCATGAAGTCGGCCGAGGCGCAGCGGCTCGCGGCGCTGCGGAAGGAGCGGGCGATCTTCACCCCCCAGCTCGGCGTGCAGGAGCTGAGGAAGTACTTCTACCTCTTTTGGGCGACGGAGACGCGTGCGCATCCGTGCACGAGGGTACTCCCGGCCGCTGCCTCGGAGTTGGCTCCAAATGGGTACCCGTTCTTCGCGCTATTCTTCTATTGCGGGCTCTGCCCGCCCTTCTCGGAGTTCTTCTATGACATTATGAACACATATGGCTTCCGCCTCCTTGACTTCACCCCCAACGCTGTCCTGACCATGGCAGTTTTCGCACACCTATGCGAAAACTTTGTCGGAGTCCACCCTAGTGTTGCCCTTTTCCGCCACTTCTTCATACCTCGGGTAGAGAGAGGAGAGCCTGGATCTCGAGAGTCGGCAAGAAAGAGGCGTACTTGGATGGTGAGCTCCGCAGCAAGTGGGAGGAGTGGAGGGCGGAGTGGTGCTGGATCGTTGAGGAGAATCCGTAGCCCTTCACCGTCGTGCGCCAAACTCCAATAGTGCGCGGCAATGACTGGAGCAACGTGGCCCCGGAAGACGAGAGGCTGAAGATCGCCATCACTAGGATTCTTCGCCTCAGGCTTCCCGGGCTCACCGTAGGTGCTGTCGGGGCAGATTTCCTCCGCCGCCGCATTGCCCCCCTGCAGGAGAGGGGGAGGCCCGCTTGGGAATTCGAGAAATCGGCGGACATCATGAGGCTGCGGCCGGGCCTCAACTACAACCTCACCGTCTTGGAGCTGGACGCAATGCTCTTGGAATTATTCAAACGCGACCCCCAGCACCCATTCACACTGCCGAGGGGCGTAGTTCCTTTGTGCAATAACTGTTCGCTTGACCGGATCCGCGCCATGATGCCGTTGTGCGATTCACACGGAATCGTCCCAACTTGGCAAGAGCCTGCGGATGACGTTGTGCGAGCGTTCTTCGACACCTTGGAGGAAGTGCCGGTCCGCGCTGACGAGCAGAAGAGCCTCACCCGTGACACCACCGACGAGGAGCTGCAGCGCATCGCCACTAGGGCGGAAGAGGCTGCGGCCGCAGCTGCTGCGGGCGCGTTTGGGTTCACTATGGAGGAGGCGGAGGCTGCGAAGGCGGCAAACCTTGCCGAGCGCGTGGAGTTCATGGGCGAGGAGGAGCCTGCAGGTTCCGAAGCCGAGCCAAGCGAGGCCGGCGAGGAGGAGGCCGAGCCTTCAGAAAACTTGCCGTAGGCGGAGCCCCCGGCCCCGCCAAGAAGGCGCCTTCGCAGGGCCGGGGACACAGCGGGGCGGCAACCGGCTCCACAGCCACCGAGCCGCGCGACGCGCTCTACCCCGGCAAGCAATGTTGTCGTGGGAGCGCCCCACGCAACAGCGGCAACTGGAGCGGGATCTTCCCGGGCCACTGCCACCGCCCTCGCAGCACCGGAGGAGGGACGAACTTCGATCTTTCCGCGCTCAGCTCCGACGAGGAGGAAGAAGAGTAAGTTTCTTTGGTGCTCTTGTAGTTCTTCAATCTTGCCGTTTATATCTTGTATCTGACTTGCTCCAATCTGGACTCCTTTCTTTTCAGGACGCTGGCCCAGAGAGCGGCGAAGAGGGCCAAGGCCGCGGTGATCGTCATCGAGGATGACCCCATCGTGTCAGCAGGAGGTGGGTCCGAGACCACCTTGACGGACCCGGCAATCACTCCTCAAAGCAACCCCCAGCGCAGCCCCCAGCGTAAGTTCATAGCTTAGCCTTCTGCTGCCGGACGCGCTTGAGTGCTTTTTCCTTTGTTGATATCTTGCTTGTTGACTTGTGCAGGAGCAGAGCAGCCTCATCAGGAGCGCCCGGAAGCTGGTCCCGAAGTGCCACCTGCTTCAAACTGCGCTGCCAAGGGAGGAGTCCCCGGCAAGGGAGCGCTCTCCGGCAAGGGGGAACTCTCCGGCAAGGGACAGCACTGCTGATCCTGCGGCGACCGAGGCCGCAACTGCAGATCTTGGCGCAGGTGATCCACTTGCCCAGGAACTTTCCCTTAGGTTCTGCTTCTTCTGTTTTTCCTCTCTTGGATTTTTGATTGATCTTCCTCCCTTCTTCGTTCTTCAGACCCATCTGCGGCTAAGCCAATGGAGACAGAGGGCGCCGGCGAGGAAGGGGCCGGTGTTGACGAGGCCGCCGGCGAGGAGGCCGCCAGGGCTGCCGTCGCAGAAGCCGGCGAGGGGTCGAGCGATCGCACTGACGACCCTGAGGCCGCAGGAGCGCCAGGCGCTGCACCGACCGCCGATCCCTGTGCTGCTTCTGCGGAGCCGGGCTCCGTGGAGCCCCAGCCCGGCGCCTACTTGAAGGCCGGTGATGATATCTTCATCAAGCTACCCTGGGCGTCGAGGTCCAGAGCGCCGGTCGAGGGAGAAACTTTTAACAGGGAGGTGCTCGCCTCTGCTGGACTGTCGTTGGTTGACGCGCCCAGCAGCAGCAGCGGTGAGCCTGAGGAGGAGCAGCTGCTGCGGAAGCTGCTGTCACTCTACCGCGCCCGGCAAGCCAAACTAGCTTCCCGGGAAGCGCTTGTCGCGAAGGCGGGAGTTGACATGGAGAAGCGTGCGGAGGAGCTCCGGGGCCAAAATCAAGAAGCTCTCCGGTCCTTGGCGCAGGAGCGGGAGCGACTCAACGAGGAGCGCACGACCTTCCTTCTCGAGAAGGCCGAGGCTGAGGAGGAGCAAAGGCTGGCCGCCGGGAAGCAGTCCGCGCGGGAAGGTGAACTAGTGCAGCAGAAGGCCAACCTCGACAGCTACGAGGAAGAGCTCGCCGAGCGTGAGCAAGCACTTGGCGGGGCGCTCAAGGAGGCAAAGGACGCTGCGGCAATTGCAGAGGCTGCCAAGAAAGAGCTGGAGGAGAAGGTGGCGCAGCTGGAGGCCAACATTGGGAAGAGCGGCGAGGAGCTTGCCGCGCTCAAGCGTGAGCGTGAGAAGGATGCTGCCGCCCATGGTGAGCTGCAAGGTCTTCTCGCTGAGAGGGGCAAGGAGCTCAGCGCTGCCAAGGATTCCAAAGCAGACCTGGAGTTGAAGCTGGCCACGCTGACGCAGACGCTGGAGGCCGCCAAGGAGCGGGAGAGGACCTTGTCGGAGAAGGTCAAGGCTGACGCGGCGCTGCTGGAGAGCATTGCAGTTACCCAGAACTCGTTCGGAGACACTATGGAGCACTGGACCGAGGGTCTGGTGAACATTGCCGCAGTCATCAATGAGGAGCTGGCGCAGCTGGGGATGGAGGACTTTGGGTATCCTTCCGACGAGAGTCTTCAACCCAGCGCCAAGCTCAGCCTGTTCTTCAAGGGCGTGGCGACGGCACTCCAGCGGCTCCGGGAGAGGATCCCGAAGCAGCTGGCCAACGAGTCGTGCAAAATCTGTGCCGGGGTTCTCCAGAAGGTGTTGATGAAGGTGGCCTTCCGCAACCCAGGCCTCAGCTTCACCAACGTCATCAGGTCCTTGCCGCCTGACGCCGATCTGGATGCGCTCAAGGCCCTTGTCGCACCCATTGTGAACAAGGTGAGCGATATCAAGAGAGTCGAGGGCGGACGCGTAGATTAGGCCGCCCATTTCTTCTTTTCCCTTGTCGCTACTAATCATGTTATGAAAACAGTCTGTTAGAGCTGCGACAAGTTATCTTGTAATATAACTTTATTTCTGTTATCAATTGCTATGTTATTTCCTCTACTAGATTCCTTCCTTTGTATGTTTTTACCCTACGCTTCTAGGGAACTTGTCGGTGCAGGCGCCCGAGCCGCGAGCGCTGAGTGCGGAACTTTAGCAGCCTGCTGGCGGCACTGCTTCCGACAAGAAACCTTGTCGCGACTAGATGCAGCACGCTTAAGCTGTTGAGCGGACTCGAAACAAAGTAAGGGCGCAACTAGCCACGAGTTGGTTCCTCCGCGCACAGGTTTTCCATACAAAGCAGGGTCGTTCGAGGAAGATAACTCAAAAATTTAAAAAGTGATTGCTCAAACTTTGGCAACTTAGCTTTTCTGTCATTTGCTTCCCGGTAAGGCAAGTCTTTGCTTGAACGACGCCTGGCCCATACCACAATCTTCTCCTTCCCCCCCGGCAAACTTGTGTGCGAGAGAACCTTCTTTTCCTTTAAAAAAGGAGAAAGAAGAGAAAATAATAATATGGAGCTCTTCGGCTCGTTACTGCTTACCGGATGTAGGTGCTGCACAAAGTGTCAGATAATCGCATGCAAGAAAGGAACTAACGCATGAAATGGACAAGTTGTGCGGAGCACATGGGGTTTTACTTATGCACGGGATCTGCGCCCGGCTTTGTACAAAGGATTACATGCAACAGCGGCAAGACTTGTACAAAAGGTGGTTGCCGGAACGGGTTCCGGCAACCGCGCCCTATGGGAAAAACTTACGAAGATGTTCTATGCTCCAGGAGTTGCTCACCGGAATGCCATCTTCGGTCTCAAGGCGGACAGCGCCAGGCCTTGTGACTCGTCTCACCCGATAAGGGCCTTCCCACTTCGGCGTCAACTTGTTGGAATTCTTGGCGGACTGAACGCGCCGAAGAACAAGGTCGCCTTCCTCGAAGCTTCTGGCTTTAACTTTGCGGCTATGATAGCGGCGCAAAGCTTGCTGGTATCGAGCAGCTCGTACAGCAGCCTGAAGACGATCTTCCTCAAGGAGCAGCGCGTCGTCTTGCCGCAGCTGTTCTTGCTCAAGCTCATCATAAGCGAGCACTCGAGGTGATCCGTATACGAGTTCCGTGGGGAGAACTGCCTCTGCTCCATAGACTAGAGCGAAAGGTGTCTGGCCAGTGGCTCGATTTGGCGTCGTTCTGATCGACCAAAGAACCACCGGCAGCTCCTCGATCCAGTTCCTTCCGCACCTGTGCAGCCTGTCGAAAGTTCTGGTCTTGAGCCCGCGCAGCACTTCAGCATTTGCCCTCTCTGCTTGACCGTTGCTTCTTGGATGAGCAACAGAAGCGAAGTAGACCTTGGCGCCAAGGTCTTGGACGTACTGCATGAAGGTGCGGCTCGTGAATTGCGTGCCGTTGTCGGTGATGATCCTGTTAGGGATCCCGAAACGGCAAACAATTGACCTGAAGAACTTGACTGCTGACTGTGCTGTCACCTTCCTCACTGGCTGCACTTCCGGCCACTTTGTGAACTTGTCGATTGCGACGTACAAGTACTCAAAGCCCCCGACAGCTCGGGGGAAGGGGCCGAGGATATCGAGCCCCCAGACCGAAAATGGCCAGGATAAAGGGATCGTCTGGAGAGCTTGAGCTGGCTGGTGTATCTGTTTGGAGTGGAACTGGCACGCTTCACACTTGGTTACTTGTGCAGTTGCATCCTGGAGGGCTGTCGGCCAAAAGAAACCTTGCCGGAAAGCTTTGCCGGCAAGTGCTCTTGCGCCAATGTGGTGGCCACATATGCCTCCATGTATCTCTGCCAACAGCTTTTGTCCATCTTCCCGGCGAATACACTTCAATTTCACACCGTTGAGTCTTCTTCTGTACAGTATGCTATCGACAAACTGGTACATACTTGACTGCCGGGCTACTCTTTCCGCTTCTTCTTGTTCTTCGGGAAGTTCTCCTGTCTGAAGGAAGTGGACAATCTGCTGTGCCCATGCTGGAGCTTGTGGCTCGACAACAAGGACTAAAGGCGCATCTGCTGCTGCGGGAACATCCGCTTCCACGGCAAGGACTTGTGGTCCTGCCGGAGCTTGATGTTCCCCGGCAAGCTTGCCGGAGCAAAACTTGTCGGGAGCGTCTGCTTCAACGGAACAAACCATAAGGCTTGCCGGAGCAGACTGCCCCTCAGCCTCCTTGGTGTTGATCTTGGGGACTTTCTTGGCGGCGGCTTCGGGGAGCTCTGCCGGAAAGTAGTCACCAGAAACCAACTTCCTCTTCTTGCTTTGTCCAGTTGATGGTGTTACGGATGGTTGAGTCAACTTAAGCACAAAGATCCCTGGTTCCACAGGTAACTTTAGTGCGGCGCACTTTGACAGGCCATCAGCAATATCATTCTGAGCTCTTGGGATATGCTCCATTTGTAGGCCGTCAAAGTGCTCTTCTAGCTTCCTCACTTCATCAACATACGCTTCCATCAACGGACTCTGGTAGTTCTTGTTCACTTGTCGGACGACAAGCTGTGAGTCACCCCTGACAATGAGCTTCTTGATCCCAAGGTCTGCTGCGATTCTGAGACCGGCAAGCAATCCTTCATACTCTGCAGTATTGTTGGTTGCTTGCTCTTTGGGAAAGTGCATCTGGACTACGTACTTGAGGTGCTCTCCGGTGGGTGCGACAAGCAGCACGCCTGCACCGGCGCCTTGCAGCGAGAAGGCACCATCAAAGTACATCAGCCACTCTTTGCTTGCCTCTTTGACGGGGATGCTCGTTTCTGGAATTTCTTCATCTGGGGTTGGCGTCCACTCTGCTATGAACTCTGCCAATGCTCTGCTTTGGATAGTTGAAGTGCTCTCAAACTTGAGGCCAAAGCTTGACAGTTCCAGCGCCCACTCGACAATCCTGCCCGTTGCTTCTGGATTTTGCAGTATCCTCTTCAGCGGAAAGCGAGTGACGACTGTGATCTCATGTGCTTGGAAGTAATGGCGCAGCTTTCTCGAGGCCATGAGGAGGCCGAAAAGCAACTTCTGCACACCAGAGTACCTTGATCTAGCCCCCTGCAGAAGAGAACTGACAAAGTAAACTGGGCGCTGCACCATTCTCCTTGGCATCTTATCATGTTCCTGCGCAAACCCATGTTTGTCGGGACCAGAGCTTGTCGGCGAAGCCCCCTGCTTGTCGCTGGATGGATCTGCCGTGGTTGCTGGCTCATCATCCGCCTCCCTCTCCGCCACTAACGCAGCACTAACCACTTGATTGGTTGCCGCTATATACAGCAGCAACTTCTCTTGCGGCTTAGGTGCGACAAGCGTTGGAGTGGAGGACAGGTATCTCTTCAAGTCCTGCAGCGCAGCCTCCGCTTCCGGAGTCCATTTCATTGGACCTGCCTTTTTCAAAATTTTGAAAAATGGCAGGGCGCGCTCAGCAGATCTAGAGATAAACCTGCTGAGAGCAGCCACGCAACCGGCAAGCCTTCGTACATCCTTGACGCGCTTTGGTGCTTCGATCTGCTCAATGGCTTTGATCTTGTCGGGATTGGCTTCAATTCCCCGCTGAGACACGAAGAACCCGAGAAGCTTGCCGGAAGGGACTCCAAACACGCACTTCTCGGGGTTAAGCTTGAGGTTGATCTTGCGCAGATTTGCAAATGTCTCGTCTAAATCTTGAATCAGGGTCGCCTTGTTCTTGCTCTTGACCACTATGTCATCCATGTAAGCTTCCACATTTCTGTGCATTTGCGGCTCAAAAGCATGGTGGACTACCCTTGCGAATGTTGAACCAGCATTCTTCAAACCGAAAGGCATCCGTACGAAGCAGTACGTGCCACACGGGGTGATAAATGCGGTTTTCTCTTCATCTTCTTCTGCCATGAAGATTTGATGGTATCCTGAGTATGCATCAAGAAATGAAAGCAAATCACATCCGGCTGTGGAGTCAACAATCTGGTCAATACGCGGCAAGGGAAATGGGTCTTTGGGACAAGCTTTATTAACATCAGTGAAGTCAATACAAAGTCTCCATTTCCCGTTAGCCTTGCGCACAACAACAGGATTGGCCAACCACGTGGGATGGAGTACTCCTCTGACAAGGCCTGCTGCTTCCAACTTCTTGATTTCTTCTGCGATGAATTCTTGGCGCTCTACTGCCTGCTTCCTGACTCTCTGCTTGACGGGCCGCGCATGAGGACAGACGGCAAGGTGGTGCTCAATTACTTTCCTGGGAACACCGGGGATATCAGACGGTTGCCACGCAAACACGTCGACATTCGCCCGCAGGAAAGCAACGAGCGCGCTTTCCTATTTGGGGTCAAGAGTGGCGCTGATGGTGAAGGTACCACCAGTGCCATCCTCCTTGGCGGACACCTTCTTGGTCTCAGGTGGAGCTGCCATTGCCTTCTTACACTTGCCGGTGGAGCTTGATGGTGCGTCCTCGACGGTAGCGCAGCACTCCGAAGAGGTGCGCTTGCCGGAGTGGGCATCAGAGCTCTTGCCGGACTTGGTCTTCTTCTTCCCCCCGGGAGCTTCAGCGGCAAGTGTCTTGCGTTCTGCTGCGGCTGCTGCTTCCCGGTAGATCTTGTCGGCACAGATAAGAGCATCCTTCTTGTCGCCAGGGACAGAGATGACACTTATTGGGCCTGGCATTTTCAGTACGTTGTACGCATAGTGAGAGGCTGCCATGAACTTGGCGAGTGCCGGTCGGCCAAGGATTCCATTGTAAGGTAATGGAAAGTCGGCAACGTCAAACGTGACCCTCTCAGTCCTGAAGTTCAGCTCGCTGCCAAATGTTACCGGCAACGTGATCTTTCCCTTTGGCTTGCTCCTTCCCGGGTTGATTCCTTGAAATGTGCCGGTCTCTTCGAGCTCGCTGTCAGGGATCTGGAGTTTCTGGAGCACCGCGGAGGAGATCAGGTTCAAGCCGGCCCCGCCGTCAACTAGCATCTTAGTGACCTTGAGGTTGCGGATTGTTGGTGAAACCAACATCGGCAAGCACCCGACCGCAGTTATGCGATCCGGGTGGTCCTCAATATCAAAGATGATAGGCGTGCCGGACCATTTCAGAGGCTTGCGTGACTCGACGGGTGGTTCTGCTGCATTAACTTCCCGCACCCACTGCTTGAGCTGGCGGTGCGAGGCATGCAGAGAAGCACCACCGTCAACGCACAGGACCTCTGTGGCTTTCTGGAACTCCTGCTCATCAGTCTCCTCATCATCCATATCTTCATCGTCGTCGTCATCTTCATCCTTGTCGCGGCCGCGAGGAGGTCTGTCTCCTTGCCGCTGCTTGGCCTTGCCGCGGCGTCCTCCTCGGCCGGGACGTTTCTTGCCGGATCCACCAGCTCCTTCCTGGGCCTTCTCCTTGTCGCGCCGCTCGTATTCAGCTTTCTGTTGCTCAACAAGCTGTTCGACTTTCTTACAGTTCTGGAGATCATGGCCCTTGGTGCGGTGGATCTTGCAATATTGCTTGTTGGTGCCGTCCTGCTTGTCGGCGACCGCCACCTCCGCGGCAACCTCCTTACCGGAGTCACCAGCTTTGGCTTCCTTGGCGCCACCACCGTTGCCGGACTGCTCAACAACTAGCACTTCTTTGCCTTTCCTCCTTCTGTTGTTCCGCCGCCGGTTTTTCCTTGTCGGGGCAGCATCTTCACTGTCAGATCCTCCCGCTCCTATATTTTCTCCGGGGAGTCTCCTCCCTTCCTCAGCACGCGCACACTTGTCGGCCAGTGCATATAACTCACTGACGTCCCTGATCTTGCACATCGCCATTTCCTCCCGCATCCTGCGGTTCCGCACGTTCTGATGGAACGCGCTGATCACCGCGGCAGGGTGGACGTCTGGGATGTTGTGCTGCACACTACTGAATCTCTGAATGTACTTGCGCAGGGGCTCTCCTTCCTTCTGGGCGAGCAGATGAAGATCACTCTCCTGGCCATGAGGCTTGTGTCCGCCTGTAAAGGCGCCGACAAACTGATGGCACAGATCAGCCCAAGAGGATATGGAGTTGTCCGGCAAGTGCATGAGCCAGGATCTGACGTTGGGCTTGAGCACCAGCGGGAAGTAGTTGGCAAGGATCTTGTCATCTCGTCCCCCGGCAGCCTGTACCGCAATGGTGTAGATGCTGAGGAACTCTGACGGATGCGTCTTGCCGTCGTACTTCTCCGGTACGTCTGGCTTGAAGTTCTTTGTGCTGGGCCACTGGACTTGCCGCAGCTCACGAGTGAACGCAGGACAACCTACCGCGTACGGCAGATCGCCTGGTTCCCCTGGCGCATGCATGTCAACAGAGGGCCCAGCGCGCTTGTCGGATTGACGTCGCGCTTCTCTTCGGCGCTCGATGCGGGTTCGAGCGTCTTCTTGTTGTCGATCATGAAGAACTTGGCGCTGATCGCGACGAGCTCGTGGATCCGACGATGCAGTGGAGTCGCTGTCGAGGTGGATCCGGCGAGTCGGCGATCTTGGCCTTCGGGGCGGTGATTGCATGGTAGTTGCACCTCCGCCCGTTTCGTCGCCACCGGCTCGCGTCCGGCAACCCTGCCGCGGCGGCGACGCGCTCGGCCGCCGTGGAGTGTCGCCGTTGGCGTAGCCGATGAGACTCTGAATGGTGGCCCTCCATTCGTCGATCTTGTCCGACGTCGGAGGGTAATCTAGGAGAAGTTGAGCTCGTGCCAAAGCTTCTGCTGGAGTGGTGGGTAGCAGTGGCGGACGGCGCGAGGAGCGGGACGTGCTCGAACTTCTAACTATGTTAGAAGGAGCAGTATCCCGTCCAGGCGACCGTGCCCCGCTCGTGCCAGCACGCTGGCGTGCATGCTGGTCTTGAGCGCCCCGAGATCCACCAGCTTGGTCTTGGCCTATCATGCGAATGGCACTGCTAGTGCCATGACGCTGTTGATCTTGCGCCTCCTGAGAGTGGCGTGGAACATGTACAGTCGCCGAGGTTTGTGCAGCCTTGTTCTTGGACCTGGCGGCATCATGAGCTTCCTCGTCGACGTCCTTTCTTCCGCCGGCGTCCATCCCACCACTCGTTTGCTCCAACGGTGGCGGAAGTGACGTGGACGGAGCGGCTGCCGCCGAAGTCTTCTTCTTCGGTGGCATGTTGATGAAGGGAATAAAGATCTAGCTCGTGTGAACGCCGGATCAGGTTCACACAATCTCGACACCCCCTACCTGGCGCGCCAAAGATGTCGGGGAAACTGATCCACGAACACCTATGGGGCCGGCGGACCGGGCCCCTTTCGGTTCGGCGGGGGGCGGAGGTCGCACGAAGAGCAGATCGAGGCGAGGCACACGAGCAGTTTACCCAGCTTCGGAGCTCTCCGGAGAGATAACACTCCTACTGCTGCTTGTCTGGTTGTATTATCTGGTGTTCTTGCTCTCGAGAGAGAGAGCGTGATGTTTTCTGGGCTACGAATGAATCGAAGCAAACTGTCCGAACCCCCTCTACGTTGCGCATGGGCCTCCTTTTATACGCTAAAGGGGTCACCGACAGGTGGCAACGCAGAGGAGGGTAAAAACGTAAAAAGCGAGGTAGTTGATACAGTTACTTGTACAGTGCACCCTACCTAACCCTGACGGCAGGGGACAAGGGCATTAAATGCCCGTCTGAGTCGCCCGAACAGTGCAGAAAAGGACCGTTAGGGGCGCCACCGTTCGCCACGATGGCGATCTTGTCAGCTTCGCATGCCACTGCGCACCGCTGGCTGCACAGCCTCCCGCCACGCGCGCCCGGAGAGGCCCCCAGAGCGACACGTTGGTGGATGCGCTGGAGCGTGGGCGCAGAGTGGCCGCCTGCCGCGGCAAGCGCCTTGCCGCTGTTGTTATCTTGTCGGGTCCAGAAGCTCGTCGCTCACCGGGCCTCGGGGTACCTTGTTTAGTCTTCCCGGCAAGCTCCTCTTGCCGGGGCCTTGTTGGCTTGCCGGAGCGCGTGGCGCGTCGCGGCAAGTTCCTTGGAGTGCCTTGGTTGTCCTTCCCGGCAAGCTCCTCTTGCCGGGGCCTTGTCTCCTTAGCTTAAATACTTTGTTCTTGGATGGCTCCAAGGGAACCTTGGGGGATCTTGGCGTTCGCCCGGCAAGCCTTTGCCGCGGGGTGCTGCAACTGCCCGTGCACAAGTTCGGGGTACTAGGGTACCCCTATTCTAGTACACCGACACACTCCGCATCAAAAATTCTTTTTTATCAGTTACCTACTCGAGGACGAGCAGGAATTAAGCTTGAGGATGCCTGATACGTCTCCAACGTATCTATAATTTTTGTTTGCTCCATGCTACTTTATTTACTGTTTTGGACTATATTGGGATTTATTTTCCACTTTTATATTATTTTTGGGACTAACCTATTAACCGGAGGCCCAGCCCTGAATTGCTGTTTTTTGCCTATTTTAGTGTTTCGAAGAAATGGAATATCAAACGGAGTCCAAACGGAATGAAACCTTCGGGAACGTGATTTTCTCACCGAACGTGATCCAGGAGACTTGGACCCTACTCCAAGAAGTGCTAGAGGCGGTCACGAGGGTGGAGGGTGACCCCCCTGGGTGCACCCCCCTACCTCGTGGGCCCCCTATTGCTCCACCGACGTATTCCTTCCTCCTATATATACCTATGTACCCCCGACAGATCATAGATGGAGCCAACAACCTAATTCCATCGCCGTAACCTTCTGTATCCACGAGATCCCATCTTGGGGCCTGTTCCGGAGCTCCGCTGGAGGGGGCATCTACCACGGAGGGCTTCTACATCAACACCATAGCCTCTCCGATGAAGTGTGAGTAGTTTACTTCAGACCTTCGGGTCCATAGCTAGTAACTAGATGGCTTCTTCTCTCTTTTTGGATCTCAATACAATGTTCTCCCCCTCTCTTGTGGATATCTATTCGATGTAATCTTCTTTTTGCGGTGTGTTTGTTGAGACTGATGAATTGTGGGTTTATGATCCAGTATTATCTATGGAAATATTTGAATCTTCTCTGAATTCTTTTATGTATGATTGAGTTATCTTTGCAAGTCTCTTCGAATTATCCGTTTGGTTTGGCCAACTAGATTGGTAGTTCTTGCAATGGGAGAAGTGCTTAGCTTTGGGTTCAATCTTGCGGTGTCCTTACCCAGTGACAGAAAGGGTTGCAAGGCACGTATTGTATTGTTGCCATCAAGGATAACAAGATGGGGTTTTTATCATATTGCATGAAGTTATCCCTCTACATCATGTCATCTTGCTTAAGGCGTTACTCTGTTTTTAACTTAATACTCTAGATGCATGCTGGATAGCGGTCGATGAGTGGAGTAATAGTAGTAGATGCAGAATCGTTTCAATCTACTTGTCTCGGACGTGATGTCTACATACATGATCATTACCTAGATATACTCATAACTATGCTCAATTCTGTCAATTGCTCAATAGTAATTTGTTCAACCACTGTAGAATATCTATGCTCTTGAGAGAAGCCACTAGTGAAACCTATGGCCCCCGGGTCTATTCTCATCATATCAATCTCTATCTCTTTATTTGGTTGCTTTGTTTTTACTTTGCCTTTTACTTTTCACTTTACATCTATCTATCAAAAATACCAAAAATATTATTTATCATCTCTATCAGATCTCACTCTCGTAAGTGACCGTGAAGGGATTGACAACCCCTAATCGCGTTGGTTGCGAGTAGCTATCGTTTTGTGTAGGTGCGAGGGACTTGTGCATGGTCTCCTACTGGATTGATACCTTGGTTCTCAAAAAAGGAGGGTAATACTTACGCTACTTTACTACATCATCCTCTCCTCTTCGGGGAAATCCAACGCAGTGCTCAAGAGGTAGCATCTACCACGAGTGAAATCAACCTGAGTCTGATCAACTCTGCGTTGAAGGAACACAGGGTGAAGAGAGTTTATCTTCCATGTTAAGTCACAACCCCTCCAACCAGACATAGCCCTTTGGCAAAAGGGTGAACTGGTCTACCAAATCTGATTATCACCATCGAGCACCACTGGTTCATTCTACTTCACTGCAATTCATTAGGCAGTTTTCATTTGTACTCTTTGTTGATAGTTTATCTGATCACTATCTTTTATTGCATTTTCTTCTCGCATTATCATTCCATTCTGTTGTCAACCTTGGATATATATTGTATTAATTTTGTTTCATTCTCATCTCGTGTACTCATTCGTCACTGTCATATTACTCATTTCACCTATGATATTATACCACCATATTATTTCTATGTGCGTATCATGTTGTGTCTCACTTCATCTATTTGCATGTTGCATTACTCTCATCATAGTTAAACCTATGATTTCCCAAGCCCATATTGTTATCACTACGTTCATCGAAGAATATGCTTCTGACGAAGAAGATTGATTCAACTCATTTCCTTCTTTACATTATTCTGCTGCTGTTATTGGGATCGGTTTCAAAACATTCAAAAAAAATTGAATCTCCCATTCACCCCCCTCTGGTCAATATACTCTCGGTCCTAACACCCATTGATTTGGGAGCCATATAATTTTGATAGTATACAATGGGTAATGTTTTATTATAACCATACAATAATGTTACAATATGACATGATGGGATTTGATATTATATGTACTAACCCCTCTAATAAAAAGTCTGGTAAAGTTTTCTATGGATGAAGTGTTCGAAGATCGAGGGGTTTTCAATATGAGAAGAATAAGGAGAGGCAAGAGTTCAAGCTTGGGGATGCCCAAGACACCCCAAGTAAATATTCAAGGAGACTCAAGCGTCTAAGCTTGGGGATTCCCCAAAAGGCATCCAATTTTCTCCCTCAATAATTACAGGTATGTCTTCGTTTTTTTTGTTCACATGATGTACGTAAATTCTTGGAGTGTCGTTGATTTTATAATTTTATTTTAGTGATGCACCATGATGGTATGAGATAGTTCTTGGTTTATTTATAGAATGCTTCATTCGCGGGAAAATTTTGTTTTTGCCACTCTAGGTTTTGCCAATTTTCCTTATGCCACTCTAGATTTTGACATTTCACTTTTGCCACTCTCATTTTTGACAATTATCACAATTGCCATTTTGTGGCAAAAGCAAAATAATTTTATTTCATTTTTGCCACTCTTAGCTTTTGACAATTATTGCAATTGCCACTCTGAAAATTTTGCTTTTGCCACGGGAATGTCAGTTGTGATAATTATCAAAACTAAGAGTGGCAAAAGTAAAATGTCAAAATCTAGAGTGGCATAAGGAAAATTGGCCAAATCTAGAGTGGGAAAAACAAAATTTTCCCTTCATTCACTTCACTTATATATTTTGAGTATGGCTTCATAGAATACTTCATGTGCTTCACTTATATCATTTGAAGTTTGGATGCTCGTTTCTTTACATTCAGAAAACCATTATTTGTAGAATGCTCTTTTGCTTCACCTATATTTATTAAAGCGTGGTCTTTTGTAGAAACTATTAAACTCTCATGCTTGACTTTTATCTATTTAGAGAGTCAATAGTAATTGGTCATTCACATGGTTAGTCATAAAATCCTACATAAAACTTGTAGATCACCGAATATGATACGTTTGATTCCCTGCAATAGTTTTGTGATCCTAAGATGGAATATGTGGATGATTGTGGTTTTAATAAAATATCGATATTAAAGTTTGTGATTCCCGAATTATGCATGTATAGCCTCTAGTTTTGCGTTGGAGCATGATTTATTGTTGAGTGTCTACCTTATGAGTGGTGGTCGTGGATGAGCGATGGCCTTTTCCTCCCAATCTATCCCCCTAGGGGCATGCGAGTAGTACTTTGCTTTGAGGGCAAATAAACTTTCATAATAAGTATATGAGTTCTTTATCTAATGAGTCCATGGATTATACACACTCTCACCTTTCCGCATATTACTAGCCTCTTCGGTACCGTGCATTGCCCTTTCTCACGTTGAGAGTTGGTGCAAACTTCATCGGTGCATCCAAACCCCATGATATGATATGCTCTATCACACATAAATGTCCTTATATCTTCCTCAAAACATCCATCATACCTACCTATTATGGCATTTCCATAGCCATTCTGAGATATATTGCCATGCAACTTCCATCATCATCATATACATGACTTGTGTGTTCATTGTCATATTGGTTTGCATCATCATATAGAGCTGGCATGATATATGTGGCACAACCACCATTCATCATTGTTATACATGTTATGGTAGATCATTGACATCCTGGTACATTGCCAGAGGCATTCATATAGAGTAATCTTGTATCAATTTCATCGAGTTGTAAGTTGATACGTCCATTTTGCATCATGTTTTCCTTCTATTATTTATAATGTTTTTGGTCATTATTTCACTTTATGATGCAATTCTAATGCCTTTTCTCTCTTAATTTGCAAGATTTACATGGAGAGTGAAATTACCTGCAGCTGGAATTCTGGACCTAAAAGAGCTACAACAGAGATAGCTATTCTACGGAGCTCCAAATTACCTGAAACATCACGAGGATTTTTTATTGCATATATAAAAAATAATGGAACAAAGAAATACCAGAGGGGGCCACTTGCTGCGCACAAGGCAATATGGTGTGCCCATGCCCCAGGGCGCGCCCCAATTCCTTGTGGGGCCCACAACTGGCTTCCGGTGCCCATCTTCTGCTATATGAAGGGTTTTGCCTAAAAAAATAAGAGGAATAATTTCGGGACGAAGCGTCACCGTCTTGAGGCGGGACCTGGGAAGGAGCACTTTTGCTCTTTGGCGGAGTGATTCTGCCAGGGATACTTACCTCCGGGGGGGGGGGAGTCGAAGCCATTGATATCATAGATGATCCTCTCATTATGGGAAGACCAATCTTACTCAACATCTTCAATAGCACCATTTCATTGCTACTTGTGAGCCGCACTGGGATTTTGTCAAAGAGGCGAGGATGATGCGCTATAGTAGAGATAAGTATTTTCATCAGTTAAGAACCAAGGTTATCAATCCAGTAGGAGAACCACACAAATCCTTGTTAGCAGCACCTGCACACACAAAAACAAATACTTGCACCCAACGCGAACAAGGGGTTATCAATCCCCTCGACAGTTATTTGCAAGCATCAAATCTCGTAGTGGTAGATATATAAAGTAAATTGCAAAACAAAATAAAGGAAATAAAATTGCAGCAAGGTATTTTTGGATTTTATATATGAGAAAAGTACACCCGGGGGCCATAGTTTTTACTAGAGTCTTCTCTCTCGAACACAAAGCATACCGTGGGTAAACAAATTAATATTGGGCAATTGATAGAAAAGTGCATTGTTATGATGATATTCAAGGCAATGGTCATGTATATAGGCATTACGCCCGACATAAGTAAACCGACTCCTGTCTGCATCTACTACTAATACTCCACCCATCGCCCGCTATCCAGCATGCATCTAGTATTAAGCTATAAAAACGGAGTAATGCCTTAAGCAAGATGACTTGATGTAGACAGAGTAAACCCGAACAATATGAATAAGCCCCATCTTTTTATCCTTAATGGTAACAATACGAATACGTGTCATGTCCCTTTCTATCACTAGGATTGAGCACCGCAAGATTGATCCCATCACAAAGCACCTCTCCCATTGCAAGATAAATAAATCTAGTTGGCCAAACCAAGTGGATAAATCAGAGAGAAATACAAAGCTATAGCAATCATGCATAAGAGTTCCGCAAAAAGATCATGCATAAGAGAACATTCTATTGAAGATCAAAGAGAGAGAACAAGCCATCTAGCTACTAACTGTGGACCCGTAGGTATGTGGTGAACTACTCACGCATCATCGGAAGGGCAGCAAGGATGATGTAGAAGCCCTCTGTGACCGATCCCCCCCCCCCCAGCAGAGTACCAGAGAATGCCTCCAGATGGGATCTCGAAAGAACAAAAACTTGCGGCCATGGAAAAAGTGTTTCGGGCAGCTCTCTGATGTATTGGCAATATTTGAGAATTTATACAGGTGGAATTAGGCCAAGATGTTTCATGACAGGCCCACAAGCCTAGGGGCGCAACCCCCAGGGTACGCCTGGTGAGATTGTTGCTCCTCATGGCTCGTCTGGTCTTCTCCCAAACCTTCCAAGGTCATTCTTGGTGCATAAAAATCATTAAACATTTCATAGAGTTTGGACTCTGTTTGGTACTGATTTCCTGAAATGCAAAAAACAAGCAAAAAACATCAATTGGCACTAGGCACTAGGCTAATAAGTTAGCCCAAAAAATGATATATAATTGCATATAAAACATCCAAGTTTGATACTACAATAGCATGGAACAATCAAAAGTTATAGATACGTTGGAGACATATCAAGCATCTCCAAGTTTAATTTGTGCTCGTCCTTGAGTTAGTAAATGATAAAAACATAATTTTTGATGTGGAATGCTACCTAAAATATCTATCATGTAATCTTTCCTTTATGGTATGAATATTTAGATCCGAATGATTCAAAGCAATACTATATAATTTGACATAAAGAACTTAATACTCGGGCATACTAATGGACAACAGTGTTTTTCAAAATAAAAAATGACAAAGAACGCTATGACTGCAAAATCATATAGCCTTGTCATGCTCCATCTTCTTAACACAAAGTATAAATCATGCACTACCCTGGTGTCAGCCAAGCAATTGGTTCATACTTATCAACGCACTTCAAGTTTTTCAGCCCACATGCAATACATGAGTGCAATACATGGATATATAACTATGGGTGGAATAGAATGCGGTGGTAGAGGTCAATAAGGAGAAGACAAAAAAAGAAGAAAGTCCCACATCAACGCTGCTAAACAACAGGCCAGGGAGATGCCCATCAATTGATGTCAATGCAAGGAGTAGGGATTGCAATGGAATGTATGCACTAAGAGCTATGAGTGTATGAATGTGACTACATAGGAGACTCTATATGAAAAACATGGTGCTACTTTGAAGCACAAGAGTGGAAAAAGATAGTAACATTGCCCCTTCTCTCTTTTTTCTATTTTTTATGTGGAATCATTTTTTGGCCTCTTTTTTATATTATTATTTTTATTTCATCACCGGGACAAAGCTCTAATAATGAATAATGATGATCTTCACAATTCTATTTACTTACAACTCAAAATTACAACTCGATACTAGAACAAAATATGACTATATATTAGTGCCTCTGGAAGTGTACCAAGATGTGCAATGATCTAGTGTAACATGTATAAAAAATGATGAATGGTAGATGAACCACAAATATTATGTCAGCTACATGATCATGCAAAGTAATATGACAATGATGATGTGTGTCATATAAACGGAACAGTGGAAGTTGCATGGCAATATGTCTCGGGATGGCTATCGAAATGCCAGGATAGGTAGGTATGATGGCTCTTTTGAGGAAGATATAAGGAGACTTGTGTATGATAGAGCATATTATATCATGAGGTTTGGATGCACCAAGTTTGCACCAACTCTTGAGGTGATAAAGGGCAATGCATGGTACCGAAGAGGCTTGCAAATTGTGGAAAAGTGAGAGTGCATATAATCCATGGACTCACATTAGTCATAAAGTACTACTACGCATGCCCCTAGGGGGGAGGTTGCAAGGAGTTAACCATCGTGCGCCCCTAACCTTCACGCAAAGGAAGACACTCAATAATAATCATGCTCCAACTTCTTAGCATAACGAGAGACTATACGTGCATGCTTTGGGAATCACAAACCTTAAGACCAATATTCTTACTAAACCACAGTTATTCACTAGTACAAACCACATATCACCATCTCTATATCTCAAAACTATTGCAAGAAATCAAACTTATCATATTCAGTGATCTATATGAAAGTTTTTATTATATCGCTCTTGAATACCTATCATATTAGGATGAATTTCATAACCCGTGCATATTGCCATTACTATTTATTAGACTCTCAAAAATATATAAGTGAAGCATGATATGCAACTCTTTCTTTAAAATATAACGGCCTTCGTGCTCTAAAAGATGTAAGTGAAGCACTAGAGCAACTACCTAGCTCAAAAGATATAAGTGAAGCACAAAGAGTATTCTAACAAATCACGAATAAATGCGCGTCCCTCACAAAATGTGTGTGTGTGTGTGTGTGCAGCGAAGATGATTGTGGAAAACTAAAAAGCAAACATTCATGTAATACATGATGCTCCAAGCAAAACTCATATCATGTGATGAATAAATATATAGCTCCAAGTAATTTACCAATGGATTGTAGATGAAAGAGGGGATGCCTTCTGGGCCATCCGCAAGCTTAGACGCACGGGTTTACTTGAATATTACCTTGGACTACCTTGGGCATCCCCAAGCTTAGGGTCTTGTCACTCCTTATTCCTTCATCCATCACGGTCTCACTTAAAACTTGAAAACTTCAGCATACAAAACTCAACAGAAAACTCGTGAGATCCGTTAGTATAACAAGCAAATCATAAACTTTAGGTAGTATTGTAAACCCATTCATATTTTATTATTGCATAATTAGTACTATATTCTAACTTCACAATGACTTAGACCCACCGATCATAGCATCATTAAAACAAGGAAACTATGCAACAAAAACAGAATCTGTCAAAAATGGAATAGTCTGTAATGATCTGACAAGCTCAATACTTTCATAACTCCAGAAAGTTTGAAAATTTTGGACAACGTGGGAAATTTGTATATAAATCATGTGTAAAATGTACAAAATTTTATCACATTCAAATGAATTTTAATAATTCTGCTAGTAGGCGCAAAAGTTTCTATTTTTTCATAGAATCAAATCAACTATCAACCAAATCGTCCCAAAGGCTTTACTTGGAACAAACACTAACAAAAATGCAAAAACACAATCATAACAGTAGCATAATTTTGTGAACACTCAAAAATAGAAAAGAAAAAGGAAAAAATAAAGATACCTATTGGGTTGCCTCCCAACAAGCGCTCTTGTTTTACGCCCCTAGCTAGGCGTAATACATAGTTTTAAGTATTGTCATTCTTACTTTTCACCATCTTAGTAGGGCTTATCTCAAAGAAAGGAGGTTCTTTATGTTTCCCACTATTCTAAGAGAATGAGTTTTTAATATCTAAAGCATCTAGCCGCTTATTGCAAGGGTAATCAAGGTATTTGTACGACTGAGGTTTCCACTAAGATTTTTGAGGGGTTCATTAGTCTTTAACTCAATTAAATTTTTCTGCATATCACATAGTTTTTCCAAGATTTGGAATCCCTCTTGATTATAATTGAATCCTTTTTTTAGGAGTGGAATCCCATATACACCCTCTATTATTTCAGAGGCAGTATTAGCAGCACTCTCTATAAAATTCCCTTTAGTGGAAAATTCAAAGAGTTCTCTATGGGGCATAGTTACTCCTATGTAGAATCGCGAAGCAAAAATTTTATGTACCCCTTTATAGTGCAAACACTATAAGATTCCATTATTCTATACCAAGCATCCTTCAAGTTTTCTCCTTATTTCTGTTTGAAGTAAAGACTTTCAAAGTCCGGAGACAAAGGAGGGATATAATAACACTAGTCATAGCGAGAAACCAAGCAAACAAGCTAATAAAATATATTTTTTTGTGTTTTTTGTAAAATTGTTTTAGAAGTGGCGGAGATGAAAATGAGAGGCAAATGGCAACTAAAAAGGCAAATGAAAGTAAGAGCAAGTAGATGATAGTTTATGCAAAGGTACTTGATAGGTTTTGGTGATGTCTCCCTAGCACGGCGCCAGAAATTGTTCCTGCTACTTGCGAGCTGTGTTGGGATTTCCTCGAAGAGGAGAGGACGAGGTAGAATAGTAGAGTTAAGTATTTAACTCGGTTAAGAACCAAGGTTATCAATCTAGTAGGAGAACCACACAGAACCTCTATAGGAGCACCAGCACACACAAAGGCAAATACTTGCACCCAACGCGAACAACGGGGTTGTCAATCCCATCGGTGGTTATTTGCAAGGATCAAATGTCATAGTGGTAGATAGATAAAATAAACTGTAAAATAAAATAAATTAAATAAAATTTCAACAAGGTATTTTTGGATTTCATATGTGATAAAAGTAGACCCGGGGCCATAGTTTTCACTAGAGGCTTCTCTCCCGAACACAAAGCATACTTTGGGTAAACAAATTACTATTGGGCAATTGATAGAGAAGCGCATAATTATGACGATTTTCAATGCAATGATCATGTATATAGGCATCACGGCCGAGACAAATAGACCGACTCCTGCCTGCATCTACTACTATTACTCCACCCATCGACCAGCATGCATCTAGGGTATTAATCAATAAAAATGGAGTAATGCCTTAAGAAAGATGACATGATGTAGACAAAGTAAACCTAAACAAGTGAATAAAAGCACATGTTTTTATCCTTAATGACAACAATACAAATACGTTTCATGTCCCTTTCTGTCACTGGGATTGAGAACCGTAGGATTGAACCCATCACAAAGAACCTCTCCATTGCAAGATAAATTAATCTAGTTGGCCGAACCAAATGGATATATTCAAGAGAAATACAAAGCTATAAGAATCATGCATAAAATTATTCAGAGAAGAATCAGTTAATATTCACGAATAATTTGATTATAAACCCACAATCCATCGGAGCCCAGCAAAAACACCGCAAAAGAAGACTACATTGAATAGAACTCCAAGAAGATTGAGGAGAACATTGTGTTGAAGATCAAAGAGAGAGAAGAAGACATCTAGCTTCTAGCTATGGACCCGTAGGTCCATGGTGAACTAGTCATGCATCATCGGAACGGCAGCAAGGATGATGTAGAAGCCCTCCGTGTCTGATTCCCCCTCCGGCAGAGTGCCGGAGAAGGCCTCCAGATGGGATCTCGGAAGAACAGAAACTTGCGGCGATGGAAAAAGTGTTTCATGTAGCTCTCTGATGTATTGGGAATATTTGAGAATTTATACAGGTGGAATTAGGTCAAGATGTTTCATGAGGGGCCCACAAGCCCAGGGGCGCACCCCCAGGGAGCGCCTAGTGAGCTTGTTGCTCCCTCGTGGCCCATCTGGTCTTCTCCCAAACCTTCTAGGGTCTCTCTTGGTGCATTCATCAAAAAGTTTCGTACCCTTTGGACTTTTTTTGGCACCGATTTCCTATAAAGCTGAAAACAAGCAAAAAAGCAACAACTGGCACTGGGCACTAGGCTAATAGGTTAGTCCCAAAAAAATGATATATAATTGCATATAAAACATCCAACATTGCACTATAATAGCATGGAACAATAAAAAGTTATCCAACGTATCAAGCATCTCCAATCTTAATTCCTGCTCGTCCATGAGTAGGTAAATGTTATAAACAAATTTTTTGATGTGGAATGCTACCTAACATGTCTATCATGTAATCTTTCTTTTATGGTATGAATATTGAGATCTGAATGATTCCGATCAATAATCTATAATTTGACATAAAGACATTAATACTCAGCATACTAACAAATAATCATGTCTTTCAAAATAAAAATGCCAAAGAACGCTATGCCCACAAAATCATATAGCCTTGTCATGCTCCATCTTCTTAACACACAGTGTAAATCATGTAGTACTCGGTGTCAGCCAAGCAATTGGTTCATACTTTTTAACGCGTTTCAGCTTTTTCAACCCCCATGCAATACATGAGCGCAAGCCATGGATATAACACTATGGGTGGAATAGAATGCGGTGGTAGAGGTTAATAATGAGAAGACAAAAAAGAAGAAAGTCCCACATCGGTGCGGCTAAACAACAGGCTAGGGATATGCCCATCAATTGATGTCAATGCAAGGATTTGGGATTGCAATGCAACAGATGCACTAAGAGCTATGAGTGTATGAAAGCTCAAACTGAAAATGAAGTGGGTGTGCATACAACTTTCTTGCTCTAGAATACCTCGGGCTTTTGAGGAAGCCCATCATCGGAATATACAAGCCAAGTTCCATAATGAAAAAATAGTAACATTGTCCCTTCTCTCTTTTTTCTCTTTTTTGTGTGGGATCTTTTTTGGCCTATTTTTTATATTATTATTATTATTATTATTATTATTATTATTATTATTATTATTATTATTATTATTATTATTATTATTATTATTATTTCATCAGTGGGACAATGCTCTAATAATGAATAATGATGATCATCACACTTCTATTTACTTAGAACTCAAAATTTCAACTCGATACTAGAACAAAATATGACTCTATATGAATGCCTCTAGAAATGTACCAGGATGTGAAACGATCTGCTACTATTACTCCACGCATCGACCGCCAGCCAGCATGCATCTAGGGTATTAATCTATAAAAATGGAGTAACGCCTTAAGCAAGATGATATGATGTAGTGAAAGGAAACCTAAACAATACAAATATGTTTCATGTCCCTTCCTGTCACTAGGATTGAGCACCACAGTATTGAACCCATCAGAAAGCACCTCTCCCATTGCAAGATAAATCAATCTAGTTGGCCAAACCAAATGGATAGATTGAAGAGATATGCAAAGCTATAACAATCATGCATAGAAGAATTCAGAGAAGATTCAATTAATATTCAGGAATAATCTTATCATAAACCCACAATTCATCGAATCCCAACAAAAACACCGCAAAAGAAGAGTACATCAAATAAATCTCCAAGAAGATCGAGGAGAACATTGTTTTGAAGATCAAAGAGAGAGAGAGAGAGAGAGAGAGAGAGAGAGAGAGAGAGAGAAGAAGCCATCTATCTACTAGCTATGCACTCGTAGGTCCATGGTGAACTACTCATGCATCATCGGGTGGGCAGCAAGGATGATGTAGACACCCTCCAAGATTGATTCCCCCTCCGGCCGAGTAATGGACAAGGCCTACAGATGGAACTCGAAAGAACGGAAATTGCAGCAGCGAAAAAGTGCTTCGGGTGGCTCTTTAATGTATTTTCAATATTTGAGAATTTATAGAGGTGGCATTAGGTCAAGATGTGCCACGAGGGGCCCACAAGCCCAGCGGCGCACCCAGGGCACACCTGGTGAGCTTTTTTATGGCTCATGGCTCGTCTGGTCTTTTCCGGAACCTTCTAGCGTCTCTGTTTTTCCAGGAAAAATTGTCAAAAAAATTCATAGCATTTTTGGATTTCCAGGAAATCCAAAAACAAGGAAAAACAGCAACTGGCACTCGACACTAGGTTAATAGGTTAGTCCCAAAACTGATATATCATTGCATATAAAACATCCAAGATTGATACTATAATAGCATGGAACAATAAAAAGTTATAGATATCTTGGAGATGTATCACTCATCTCAAACCCTAGTTACTAGAAAAATACATGTAGTGTCGTCGAACATACGATAAAGATTTAGTTTATTAAGTATCATCACTAATGAAGCAATAGCCTAGTAGTAAACCTCCAAATCAATTGTGTTTTGAAGCATGAGGTCATGATTTCAAATCCTATAAACTCATTTTTTCTGTTTAGATTTTCTTCGCTAACCCCCGAGCATTTTGTGTGACATTGAAATCCATCCCCAAAAATGGAAATGAATTGTGATGCTCAAATGTGTCACCTAAAATCAAGCCGAATCGTCACCTAACATTCCAGGTTTGGTCGTCCTAGGGTTCATTTTTTGGTGGCAGACACTGTCATAGAAAAAGATTTTCGGCGACAGTTTGTTCTTTGTCACGAGGGTTTTTATCACTGAATAGAGCAAATTTTGTAGTGGCTAGTGGGGCCCCTATTGTATATTTTCGCTCCACTATTATTTATATATTCTAAAATAAATCTGCATAAAATTTTACTTCATTTAGAGCTCTAGAGAATTGCTAGCTCTGTTGTAGCTTTTTTAGGGCAAAGTTCCAGCTGTGGCAATCCCTCTCCTTTGGTGTATCTTGCATTTTTAAGAGACAAAATGCATTAGAATTGCATCATATTATGAAATATAATCTCAAAATAAGATAAATAACTATAGAAAATCATGATGCAAAATGGATGAATATCAGGGGTCGAGGGTCCAATAGTCCGACGAACGGGACTATCCGGAGCGAAAACCTAGACTTCGTGGAGTCGAGGGCCCGAACAACTATCACCTTTGATTATGGTTTCAGTGCACTTTTGATACGCCACATGGGATGGCTATGTGTATATATTTCGCATGATCCGCAAAATTCCTCAAACACATCAACCCCTCTTAATAGTTTGATCTAAGAATAAAATAAACCAAGACAAACTTCAAGTCTTTTTTCTACCCAATGCCTTTTTCCCTTCCTGAAATGGAGGGGACCAACCATATCTATAATATACCATTGAGACAAATTACATGAGATAAACTTGACAACCAACATTAGTGCCACTAATCATATCTTCACCAACACCAAAATACACTAACGGATGATATTTCTACAGTCATCCAACCTGAGGTTAAACTGAGATATTTCATAAAAACTAAGATGGTAGCTCCGATATTGCTACTCATGACTAATGAATGCAAAGGATTCCAAATATCTGATCTTTATTTTTATTCCACAAGAAATGGGTTATTTATGGATGAAACCAAGCCAATGCATGGAAAGGAGTAAAGTGGAGATAGAGGAGATCAAGTGGGAGGCATAGTAGTGGAACCTGAGTAAAAGATGACATTCTATACAACCATCTCCGCTCGTACAGATGGTTGAATGGCCTTCCAACAGAGCCCCCTAATCCACCTGAAAAACCTTTATAAAAGGCCCGACGCCAAATGAGAAACATAACACGGCCACACATTTCCATATTCGCAGCAGTCATCTCCATCAACCCTAGTTACTGCCATTTCCCATCTACATCTCCATAGCCACCACCTTCGTCACCACCATGGTGCTCAGCCGTCTAGGCATACGTTGTAATCGTGTATCACATCCGGCATCTATTATAAGACATTACCAATCGAAATCCATGATGTATTCTTCAATGATTTCTCTGTGTTATCTGATCTCCATGTGATAGTAGTTTCGTAAGGTCATGGGTTGAGGCATAGCCCTACAACCCTATGTATTGTTGGAGGGATCAATGGAAGTACTTTGAATTAATGTCACGTATGTGTAACATAAAATTGCCTCATAGTTGTCTCTTGTCTCATTCGTGTTCTTCATCCCTGTAGGTATCCAAGATCATGGAGAACGAGCCACGAAGAGGATAAGGGTAGGGAGACTGGGATGTGTTATTCTGAACACCAGTGACAGAAAGGTTTAGTATGATAACACGGGTCCTATCTCTGGGGATACAAGATGTGTAGTCATTAAACGCACAATGCTTTTGTCTGATTATTACTATCTTAATAACTGGGTAACCCATGCGACAGAGAGGTCCTTCATTGGATAACTGACTCTTGATGTAGGACGCATGCTGGTCAAGATGTAATTGGACACATCGCCCACTTTGATACACAGCAAACACATCTCGATTGATGATTTCCAGAGAACAAATTAAGATCATAATGCTCCAAACACAAATATATGGTTGTAAGAATAAGTCCTCATACCCATGACTACTTTTATTATAAGTGTTTCTACTATCAACTTGATTCCGATCCGGTCAAAAGTTGGAATATAATTCTCTTGCAAAAGCTTAAATTGCACCATGTTCTGATAACCCGCAAGTATAGGGGATCAATCGTAGTCCTTTAGATAAGTAAGAGTGTCAAACCCAATGAGGAGCAGAAGGAAATGACAAGCAATTTTCAGCAGGGTATTTTCTGCAGGCACTGAAATTGTCAGTAACATATAGTTTGATAGCAAGGTAATTTGTAACGAGCAAGTAATAGTAACGGTAACAAAAGTGCAGCAAGGTATCCCAATCGTATTTGCAGGAAAGGACAAGCCGGAACGGTATCTTACAATAAGCAAAGTATTCTTGAGGACACACGAGAATTTCATCTAGTCACTTTCATCATGTTTGTTTGATTCGCGTTCTCTACTTCTATAATTTTATATGTGGGTGGAACGGTGCTTGGGTGCTGCTCTTACTTGAACAAGCCTCCCACTTATGATTAACCCCTCTCGCAAGCATCCGCAACTACAAAAGAAGAATTAAGATAAAATCTAACCATAGAAATTAAACATATGGATCCAAATCATCCCCTTACGGAATAGCGCATAAACTAGGGTTTAAGCGTCTGTCACTCCAGCAAGCCATCATCTAATAACTACTCCACAATGCATTCCCTTAAGATGGTGAAGTGTCATGTAGTCGACGTTCACATAACACCACTAAGGGAATCGGCAACATGCATATCATCAAAATATCAAACAAATACCAAATTCACATGATTACTTATGACAAGACTTCTCCCATGTCCTTAAGAACAAAAGTAACTACTCACAAAACATATTCCTATTGAATATCAAAGGGGTATTGAACAGCATAACAGATCTGAACATATAATCTTCCACAAAATAAACCAACTAGCATCAACTACAAGATGTAATCAACACTACCAACAATCGACAGGTACCAATCTGAGGTTTTTATAGAAAGATTGAATACAAGAGATTAACTAGGGTTTGAAATGAGATGGTGCTGTTGAAGATTGTCCCTCCCACGATGAGAGGGTTGTTGGTGATGACGATGGCCTCGATTTCCTCCTCTCGGAGGGAAGTATCCCCAGCGGAATCTCTCCACTGGAGAGCAAAAGTGCTCCTGCCCAAGTTTCGCTAGCGACGGCGGTGCTCCGTATCGTAAATCCTCTCCTTATTTTTCTAGGGGAAATGTCCTTATATACCATAAGATGGGCACCGGAGGCTGTCCAGGTGCCCCACTACCCACCAGGGCATGCCAGGGGGTAGGCGCGCCCTGGTGCCTAGTGGGCACGTGGGTGGCCCCCTCTGGTACTTCTTTTCTCCAATAATTTTTATATATTCCAAAATAAATCTTCATAAAATTTCAGCTCATTCAGAGATGTGTAGAATAGGTATCTCTGACATAGCTTTTTCAAGTCCCGAATTCCAGCTGCCGGTAATCTCCCTCTTTGTGTAACCTTGCATATTATGAGAGAAAAGACATTATAATTACTCCACAAAGTGTTATATTGATTCAAAACACTATAAATGACAGTAGGAAAACATGATGCAAAATGGACGTATCAACACCCCCAAGCTTAGACCTCGCTTGTCCTCAAGCGAAATCCGATATCGATAATCATGTCCACATGTTTAGAGAGAGAGGTGTCAGTAAAAAAATACAGACATAGTAGCATGATGATCATTATTATAACAACAATATTTATTATCATATAACTTCTCATGAGTAAGTAATAATTCATCACAACATCGAAGTATAAAGCATAAACTTTCTTGAAAACTAACAAACTATGTTCTTAGTCAACTATGCAATTGCAATTCATCATATTTTCAGGAAGGGTCTCGTGTCAGAGATTTTTAGCAAGTCCAGATACTCAACCATCATTTAGTCTTCTATGATTGCTAAAACTCACACCATAGATATGGAGCAAAAAGTTTCAGCCAGACACATAGAAAGATAGGGGCTTATAATTTCACCTCCCAACTTATTCACCTTAGGGGTGATGTCAACAATAATAACTCATGATCACTCATATCCAACTGGATACATGTGCCTAGATCTTTCCCCACCACATGATGCTTGCAAAAGAGAAAAATAAAAGGAATAGAGGAGAACACTATTGACTCTTGCATGAAAAGCAAATACGTAAAAGTAAAACATAGTCCTTCACAGAGGGAAGTAGAGGTTGTCATGCGCTTTTTGTATTTGGATACAAAAGCTCTTAATGCAAAGGAACATCACATTACATTGCCCCTTATGATAGAAAGCGTTAGCATGCAGTCCCTCTCTTTTATTACTTTGCCGTCACAAGTTCGTACAACGCGTATTTCCCTTACAATAAATGATCAAACATATATCGATGCAATTTTTATTGCTTTATGCACCGATGACAACTTACTTGAAGGATCTTATTCAATCCATAGGTAGCTATGGTGGACTCTCATATCATGAAATTTGGTTTAAGGTTTTTGGATGCACAAGTAGTATCTCTACTTGGTGCAGATTTTTGGCTAGCAAAGATATTGGGCAAGCACCACATGTTGGAGGATCTATGACAATATAACTTCTATGTGAATATGAACAAACATAAATCACTACATTGTCTTCCTTGTCCAATTTCAACAATTTGGCATAAAATATTTAATGGGGGCTCACAATCATAAAAGATGTCCAAGATAGTATATTTGCATGTGAATCTTCTCTTCCCTTATTAATTCTTTCATGAATTGCATCATTGACTAATGTTGTGTTTGTCAACTTTCAATAAATTTTACCACTTTTACTTTTCCTTATGTAATGTCATTACTTTCCATAAGATTAGCATATGATATTTTTCATTATTTTCATTGCTACGATTGAAACAAAAAGCTAAAGAAGCAAAAACTCAAACTAATCTTTATTATATAACTCTCAACTCAATTACATAGATAGATAGATCACGAAACTAGCACTCAAAAATAGATCATACTAAACTTGTATTCATCTAAACCACGAAATAACTAAGGATCAAACTAAAATAGGTAAAGATAATAAAAGTGATGGTGATACGATACCGGGGCACCTCTCCCAAGCTTGGCACAAGCCAAGGGGAGTGCCCATACCCGTGTACTCAAGTCTCCTTCTTTCGTGATGGAGATGGTGATGAACTGGTAAGCTTATCTAGCTTAGGTTTGATGCTGAAACTCTCCTCCCTCAAGTCATCGACTTCTTGCTCAAGCTTCGATACCTTTTTGCATAATGCTTCCTTACTTTCCTACAAAAAATGGGACGGGATAAATTGGATCTTAGATCTGTTTACTGTGTTTGGGAGGCTTGACTTCTTGAACTCCACATGCATAACTCCTGATTGAGGTAGAGGGACATCGTCTTCATGCGAGCTCGTGTCTTCCGTTTCCTTCAAGTTGGCCTCTTCCTCCTCCTCCGTGGACCACCCATAGGGGTCTATATCTCCCTAGATCCTTGGATTTGCAATATAGTGGGAAACATAGCTCTCTCCATCCGAGTCTTGTGACGACATGCTTTCAGATCTGTCAGAAAATCAGCACGAAACAAGAACAAATGATATTTCCATGATGTGGTGGTCAAAACGTCAGGGAGCATATATAAAGAAAATTTATCTTGGAAAATAAGTAACCCAGAGAAAAACCGGAGTCGGGAAGGCTCCTGAGGGGCCAACTACACACGAGGGCGCGAGGGGGGCAAGCGCGCACTGGTGCTTGGTGGGCACCATTGTTGCCTTCTAATGTGTTTATTATTTTATATTTTTTCAAATATTCCAAAACTGGTAGAAAATATTTTATGGAATTTTTGGAGCCGGTTTACTTACCGTATCACGTACCTCTTCCTTTTCAGGGTTCTGGAGTTTTCTGGAAGGTCTCTTTTATGTAATCCTCTGGTGTAACGATTTGAATAATGTTAGTTTCAATATTAATAGGCGTACCTGAGATATAGTGCTTAATTCTTTGTCCATTAACCACCCTCAGATTTGTGCCTTCGGCATTTTGATCCTAATGGCTCCAGAGCGATAAAATTCTTCAATGATATATGGTCCTTCCCATTTAGAGAGAAGTTTTCCTACAAAAAATCTAAAATGAGAATTGTACAATTGAACATATTCACCCACTTTGAATTCTCATTTTTGGATTCTTTTGTTATACCATCTTTTGACTTTTTCTTTAAACAATTTGGCATTTTCATAGGCTTGGGTTCTCCATTCATCTAATGACCTAATATGAAATAACCTCTTTTCACCTGCAAGTTTGATATCATAATTGAGTTATTTAATTGCCCAATATGCTTTATGTTCTAACTCAAGAGGCAAATGACAAGCTTTTCCATAAACCATTTTATACGGAGACATACCCATAGGATTTTTATAAGCTGTTCTATAAGCCCATAATGCATCATCCAATTTCTTAGACCAATTCTTTCGAGACCTATTGATGGTCTTTCGCAAAATTAACTTTGTTTCTATATTAGTCAACTCAACTTGACCACTAGATTGAGGGTGATAAGGTGATGCAATTTTATGGTTGACATCATATTTAGCAAGAAATTTATGAAAATCACCATGAATAAAATGTGAACCACTATCAGTCACTAAATATTTAGGGACTCCAAATCTCGAGAAAATAACTTTTAAGCATTTTAATGGAAGTGTTATGATCAGCACTACTATTTGGAATAGCTTCTACCCATTTAGTGACATAATCAACAGCAAGTAAAACATGTGTATAACCATTAGAGGAAGGAAAATGTCCCATACAATCAAATTCCCAAACATCAAATGGTTCAATAACAAGTGAATAATTCATAGGCATTTCCCGACGTCTACCAATATTACCAATTCTTTGACATTCATCACAGGATAAAACAAACTTACGAGCATCCCTGAAAAGAGTAGGCCAATAAAAACCAGATTGTAATACCGTGTGTGTAGTTCTATCTCCCGCATGGTGTCCTCCGTAAGCCTCGGAGTGACACTCCGTAGGATTTGTTCCTGTTCATGCTCTGGTATACAATGTCTAATAATACCATTTACTCCTTTTTTATAAAGATGTGGGTCATCCCAAAAGTAATGCCTTAAATCAAAGAAGAATTTTTTCTTTGGTTGGTATGTAAAACTAGGTGGTATAAATTTAGTAACAATATAATTTGCATAGTCTCCATACCAAGGAGTATTACAAGAAGCATTTATGACAACTAGGTGTTCATCAGGCACACTATCATCAATAGGTAGTGGGTCATCATTGATATTTTCTAACCTAGACAAGTTATCAGCTACAGGATTCTCAGCTCCCTTCCTATCAGTAATATGCAAGCCAAGTTCTTGTAACAAAAGAACCCACCTGATCAGTCTAGGTTTAACATCTTTCTTCTCCATAAGGTATTTAATAGCAGCATGATCATTGTGAACAATTACTTTAGAATCAACTATGTAAGATCTCAATGTGTCACAAGCAAACACAATTGCTAGAAATTCTTTCTCAGTAGTAGCATAATTTGTTTGAACACTGTCTAGAGTTTCACTAGCATAATGGGTAACATTTAATTTCTTATGAACTCTTTGTCCTAGAACATCACCGACAACATAATCAAAAGCATGACACATAATTTCAAAGGGCAAGTTCCAATCAAGTGGTTGAACAATAGTTGGAGAAGTTAAGGCTTTCTTATGTGTTTCAAAGGCTTCCACACAATCATCATAAAAAACAAATGGAACATCTTTTTGCAAGAGATTAGGAAGTGACCTAGAAATTTTAGAGAAGTCCTTAATAAACCTCCTATGGAAACCAACATGACCAAGGAAACTTTGGATACCTTTAATATCTTTAGGACATGGCATTTTCTCAATTGCATCAACTTTGGCCTTATCCAGTTAAATGCCATGCTCAGAATTTTTTATGCCCCAGGACAATACCTTCATTCACCATAAAGTGGCACTTCTCCAAATTCAAGACAAGATTAGTTTGTTTACATATTTTCAAAACTCGATCAAGGTTTCTTAAGCAAACATCAAAAGAAGTTCTGTAAATGGAATAATCATCCATGAAAACCTCAACAATCTTTTCACAGAAGTCAGAGAATATAGCAGTCATACATCTTTGAAAGGTAGCAGGTGCATTGCATAAACCAAAAAGGGAAGTAAAAGTAGTTTGATCTTTCTAGCTTTTGATCAATAAAAGGTAAGGAGTAATGATCATTTCTAGTAGCTTTATTTAGTTTTCAAAAATAAATTACCACCCTATAACCAGTTACATGTCTTGGTGGAATAAGCTCATTTTTATCATTACAAACTACAGTAATACCTCCTTTCTTAGGGACACAATGACCAATACTTAACCATCTATTATCAGCTATAGGATAAATGGTACCTCCTTCCAGAAGCTTTAATATTTCAGTTCTTACCACTTCCTTCATCTTAGGATTTAATTGTCATTGGTGATCAACAACTGGTTTAGCATCATGCTCCATATTAATTTTATGCTGACATAGAGTGCAATAGTGCCTTTAAGTTCATCAAGAGTATATCCAATAGCAGCATGATACTTACTCAGAGTTTTTAATAATATCTTTTCTTCATGCTCTGAAAGGTTAGCACTAATAGGATATATCTTCTTTTCATCAACATAAGCTTATTTCAATGTATCAAGCAATTGTTTTAATTTAAACACCTGATCACCCTTAGGTGGAGGAGGACCTCCAAGAGTTTCAACAGGAAAATTGTGTTTGAGAATAGGTTGTTGATCAAAGAACATCTTCTCTATTTCATTTCTTTCATTCAAGTTCAAATCAATTTCATGGTCTAGAAAATATTGTTCTAGCGGATCAGTAGGAGGTACGACAATAGAAGAAAGACAAATAATTTCATCTTTACTAAGTAGTTCTTTATCATGAGGTTGTCTATGAAACTTAGAGAAATTAAACTCATGAGATATATCACCAAATTTAATACTGACAGTTTCTTTAGAGCAATCAATCTTAGCATTAACAGTATTGAAGAAAGGTCTACCAAGTATAATGGGACAAAAATCATCTTGTGGAGAACCAAGATCTAGGAAATCAGTAGGGTATTTTATTTTCCTGCACAAGACTTCAACATCTCTAAATGTGCAAAGTGGGGTGATAGTATCTCTATTAGCAAGCTTAATAGTAACATCAATGTCTTCTACCTTAGCAGCTGCAATATCATTCATAATTTCTTGATATAAGGTAAATGGGATAGCACTCACACTAGCACACAAATAACATAAGCAATGATATATCCTATTTTAACAGAGACAATAGGGATGCCCACAACAGGCTAATTCTTATATTTATCACCGGGGTTAACAATTCTAGCAGCATCACACACAAATAAATAACATGCCCATCAATATTATCAACCAAGAGATCTTCAACCATAGAAACAATAGGTTCAACAACTTTAATTTGTTCAGAGGGTCTAGGTGCTCTAATATTACTTTTCTTTACCACGGTTGAAACCCTAGCATACTCCTTTATCCTAACAGGGAAAGGTGGTTTTTCAATGTAAGCAGTAGGCACAACTGCGTCAACATTATAAATGATAGTTTCATCTTTAACCATAACTGGCCCCTCAATCTTTTCTTTAATAGGGGGATGATATTTAAACCATTTCTCCTTAGGGAGATCAACATGAGTAGCAAAAGATTCACAAAAAGAAGCTACAATCTCAGAGTCAAGTCCATATTTAGTGCTAAACATGTGAAAAGCATCAGCATCCATGAAAGATTTAACACAATAAAACTTAAGTGTTATGCCTGACTCATTACCTTTGTTGAGTTCCCAGTCTTCGGATTTGCATTTAATTATTTTCAGAAGATTCCATCCAAATTCAATAGCTTTCTTCATAAAAGATCCAGTCGAAGAAGAATCAAGCATGTTTTGATTATCATGAGAAAGCTGAGCATAAAAATCTGTAAGATAATTTCTTTCAAGAGGTCATGATTGGGGCATGTATACATCATGTATTTAAGCATCCCCAAGCTTGAGCGATACTTTCTCCTTCACGAGGCCAAAAATTACATATATAATCCCGATCACGATGAACTAGATGCATAGGATTTTTTTGGATGAAATTCCAATTTCAACCGATTCCAATCCTAGGCTCCAATATCATCACATAGACTATACCTTGTCAATGACTTTCCCTTCAAAGATAAAGGAAAGACCTTCTTCTTAACTCCATCTCTGGGTAAACCTGCAAGCTTAAATAATCCACAAACTTCATCCACATAGATTAGGTGCATATTAGGATGCAATGTCCCATCTACTGCATAAGGATTAGCTAGCAGTTTCTCTATCATACCCGAAGGAATCTCATAATAAATATTTTGTGTAGGTGCAGTCAGTTGAGGAGAATCTCTTTGTGCTTCCGCTAAAGGTGAAGATACCCCTAACAAACCCCAAAGGATGGTTTCCCATAGTAACAAGTAACAGTAAATTTCAGCACATAATATAAAATTTTCCTTACCAAATTCCACTGACCAAAAGCGCTTCACTCCCCGGAAAAGGCGCCAGAAAAGATCCTTCATGCCCATAAGTATAGGGGATCAATTGTAGTCCTTTCAGTAAGTAAGAGTGTTGAACCCAACGAGGAGCAGAAGGAAATGGCAAGCAGTTTTCAGCAAGGTGTTTTCTGCAGGCACTGAAAATTTCGGTAACAGAAAGTTTAATAGCACGACAATTTGTAACGAGCAAGTAATAGTAATGGTTAAGAAAGTTCAGGAAGGTAGCCCAATCATTTTTGTAGTAAAGGACACACCGGAACGGTCTCTTATAATAAGCAAAGCGTTCTTGAAGACACACGAGAATTTCATCTAGTCACTTTCGTCATGTTTGTTTGATTCGCGTTTGCTACTTTGATAATTTGATATGTGGGTGGATTGATGCTTGGGTGTTGTTCTTACTTGAACAAGCCTCCCACTTATGATTAACCCCTCTCGCAAGCATCCTCAACTACGAAAGAAGAATTAAGATAAAATCTAAGCATAACATTAAACATATGGATCCAAATCAGACCCTTACGGAATAGCGCATAAACTAGGGTTTAAGCTTCTGTCACTCTAGCAACCCATCATCTAATAACTACTACACAATGCATTCCCTTAGGCCCGAAGATGGTGAAGTGTCATGTAGTCGACATTCACATAACACCACTATGGGAATCAACAACATACATATCATCAAAATATCAAACGAATATCAAATTCACATGATTACTTATGACAAGACTTCTTCCATGTCCTCAAGAACAAAAGTAACTACTCACAAAACATATTCATGTTCAAGATCAGAGGGGTATTGAGTAGCATAATAGATCTGAACATATGATCTTCCACCAAATAAACCAACTAGCATCAACTACAAGATGTAATCAACACTACTAGCAAACCATAGGTACCAATCTGATATTTTGATACAAACATTGAATACAAGAGATGAACTAGGGTTTGAGATGAGATGGTTGTATTGAAGATGTTGATTAAGATTGGCCCTCCCACAATGAGAGGGTTGTTGGTGATGACTGTGGCCTCGATTTCCTCCTCCCAGACGGAAATATCCCCGGCGGGATCTCTCCGCCGGAGAGAAAAAGTGCTCCTAAACAAGTCCACCTCGAGACGGTGACGCTCTGTTCCAAAAGTCCTCTCGTTATTTTTTCTAGGGAAAATGTCCTTATATACCAAAAGATGGGCACCAGAGGCTGGCCAGGGGCCCCGCTACCCCCCAGGGCATGCCAGGGGGTAGTCACGCCCTGATGCTTAGTGGGCACCTGGGTGGCCCCCTGTGGTACTTATTTTCTCCAATAATTTTTATATATTCCAAAATAAATCTCCATAAAATTTCAGCTCATTTGGAGATGTGCAGAAATAGGTATCTCTGACATAGCTTTTCCAGGTCCAAAATTCCACCTGCTGGTAATCTCCCTCTTTGTGTAAACCTTGCATATTATGAGGGAAAAGCCATTAGAATTACTCCACAAAGTGTTATATGGATTGAAAACACTATAAACAACAGTAGGAAAATGTGGTGCAAAATGAACGTATCATGCTCTCATGGGTTCGGTAACTTAGGGTCACCACTAGGGAAAAAGGCGAGAATCCTTTCTTCTCCTTTACTGAATCACTAAAGGTATTAATCATACACTTAGTCTCGATGATGTTTTACTCGTTGCTCAACTGGTCTGATCACTACACCAGTGGACTTCATGGTATCCCTTGAAGGCCATCATCGCCTATGTCCCGCCTCCTCTCTGAGTAATAGGGCTATTGCATCACCTTACCTCATAACAGCATCACCGCTGGTTATAATCACCACCTTCTACCATGCCATCATCACTAGTGGCCCCTGCCGTTGCAGCTTCATCACCTGGATTTTGTCCTCGGCAACTTCTATGAAATCAACCTTGCTGTATCCCGCACTGCATACAATTTTATCCTCAGTAGGTTGTTAATGTTATTTTCCATATACTTCAAGCATTATCAGAGCAACATCCCGAATCATCTAGCCTCGCACCAGATCATCTGGACCTACCACCTCCTTCTTCATCAAACACAACCTCGCTGGCGACATCATCATCTATTCCTTGACTATGGTCCTCTATTGCGGCAACCACGGGCTGCATTGACACCTCCCTCCTCCCACGTCATTGTACGTCGCAATAGTCATGGATGCATACTCTGCTTCTGCATGTGACTGACACATGGCTATCCCTCTCTCTCATACATTTGGTATTGGCAACACCTTGTGTTCCTTCATCCTCTACATGTTCCTAGGCTTGACAACCTTTGCCCACGTCCCGCTCACGATGGCCTCGGCTGTGTATTTGGCATCAACTTTCTCCCCCGGCCCGACGATTACATAGGAGCATCACCATATTTATCTATAATGTCTTCAATGCGCCAGCATGCCCATGGGGCCCCTTCATGCGCCAGTGGGGCTTCATTTCTTGCTGGTTCGTCTTCGGCAACCTAACCTTGAATTTGACCATGGCGTCCTCTCTATTGGCTTCCTTGACTACGGTTACTCGACCGCGTGCTCAGCTACCTCAACACCAACAGAAAGGGTTACAATGTTGTCTGAGTAACCTCGTCAGCATGCACACCATCTACATCATCCGTGACACACTGACTATTATGGCTATAGGTGGATGTCAACTCGTCAGCTTACAACCTTTGCCTTCTACTGTAGTCCCACCATCCATGCCCCTCCCACCGTGACTATTGGGGAACATCAGTGTATATTTAGCATACATGTATTTGGTAGTATATGATTTATAATAGGAGTAGGTATGCATATGACACTTGATAACTAATTCCAAGACAATGTGATTTCAAGCCATACAGATTGAAGAAATAAGCCAATCCAATGGTGTGTGTGAAGTGCATCCAAAGATCGTCTAGAATTTTTCATCTACATAGCATTACTCGTTTGTAATACTACCTTATCTCTACATGAGGCATATTATTCCCCATGAGGCTTGTCAACAAAAAACAAGATTATACCAATTCATCCTCTATCTCTCTCTATCCTCTAGCAGTTATGTTTCCTTCATCAACTGCAAGCGGAACTCGTTGAATTTCTCGAAAAATATTAATTGGGGTGCCTGTAACTGAAAAATTCATGAGTGACATACAAATGCAATTATAATAACATTAATTTTTTTAGTTTTCATGATGTTTGTTCGCGTTTTAAGACTTTTCCACCACACAACGGAAACCTATAAATGAACATTCCAGCTAGCTGTTGCAAGTACAGTTGCTTCACCTACAATAAAAACAGGAAATGCAGCGAGTATGCAGATATGTATCTTTATTGTTTTCCAATCACATACTTGGCTATAGAAACAGAATCATATACGTATTAGGGCATATCTGTCGGATTTAGGGTTCCGGCAAAACCCTTGAGGTTCGAACACTAGGGTGCGCACGAAGATTCCCCCTACCAAATCTTTCTCTCAACCTCACCGCAATCTCTAAGCTTAGCTCAATGAACTCACAACACAAGAGACACAAGATTTATACAAGTTCGGGCCACCATTGTGGTGTAATACCCTACTCCTGTGTGGTGGTGGTGGATTGCCTCTTGGGCTGATGATGAACAATACAAGGGAAGAACAGCCTCCTGAGGATAGGTGTTCTTGTGCTTGGTGGGTTGCTCGGGGAGGAACCCATCCCCCTCTATGGTGGTGGCTAGGTCCTATTTATAGAGGCACTGGTCCTCTTCCAAAATATTGAGCGGGAAGGGATCCAACAATGGCCAATTTGAAAGGGGACATCTAGTACAAGCTATCCTGACTAAAGGTGGTCTTCGCCTATCAAAGGTGCTGGTGGTGACGCCGTCTTGGGCTCCATGATGACCTCCGTCCTGCCGTCCTGCTGGTCTTGGCCTTGTTGCACCGATATGGAAACCTTTGCCTGATGCCTCGGTACTCCGTGCCTGCACTTTCCCCCTTAGCACCAAATGGGAAACGAGGACACTGCGCGTGCTAGTGCCCGCCTGGCCTTGGTCGGCATGGCTTGCATCACGGGAACCTCACGAGGTACCCCTTGCCTTGATCTCTCCGCCCCCTCGCGAGCCTACCTGGTGAGGACGCTCCTAAGGAGGCATTGTGTCATCCGCCTCGCGAGGCTTGGCCCCTCGTGAGGGTCTTGAGTGTTGGTTGATGAAGATGGGCCATATTGGGCCACTGGTGGAGCCATGTTGCGGGCCGCAGGCAGGCAAGTCTAGGGACCTCCATTCCCAGAAAGGCGACGGTATCCCCGGGCCCAAGGCACGCTTGGACTTGGCTTAGCGGCAAAGTATCAAAAACGCGATGAAACTTCCACTCTGATTTTTTTCTCCACGAGACGGAATATATGGAGTTGGAGTTGTGGTTGGCGGAGCCTCAGGGGGCCCACGAGACAGGGGGCGCGCCCAGGGGGTGGGCGCGCCCCCACCCTCGTGGACAGGGTGTGGGCCCCCTGGTCTTGATTTTTTGCCAATATTTTTTATATTTTCCAAAAAGTGCCTCCGTGGATTTTCAGGACATTCCGAGAACTTTTGTTTTCTACACATAAAACAACATCATGGTAGTTTTGCTGAAAATAGCGTCAGTCCGGGTTAGTTTCAATCAAATCATGCAAGTTAGAGTCCAAAACAAGGGCAAAAGTGTTTGGAAAAGTAGATACGTTGGAGACGTATCATCCTCCGCCATGTCCTCCTCCCCGTCCGTAGCCCCGGTCGTTGCGCTTGAGGCATCGACCGAAGCGTCCTTCTCAAACGGCCCTGAGCTCCTGGCAATCGTTGGTGTTGTGGGTGTGGAGGTTGTGGTAGGCGCAGAATGGTGGGCTGCCCTTGGACGACTCCGCCTGGTCCCTGCCGTGCTTCGTGTCTGGTTCCGCCGCGAGCACAGCCACTCCCTTGCGCTTCACGTCCTTGGCCTTGGTCTTCTTTTCTTCCGGGTCGGCAGCTGGAAGCTCGAGGAGGGAGAGGCGTCCCTCCTCATCTCTTGCGCACTTGGTCGCCAGGTTGAATAGCTCCAGGGATGTGCACAACTCCTCGTGGATGGCGAGCTCCTCCTTCATCTTGATGTCACGGACGCCTTCAGAGAACGCTGAGATGATGGCCTCGTCCGTCACCTTGGGGATCTTGAGGCGGACGCTATTGAAGCGCTGGATGTATTTCTGCAGGGTCTCCCCGAGCTGCTTCTTGATACGACGCAGGTCACCCGCGGCTGGGGGCCGGTCGCGGGTGCCTTGGAAGTTGGTAGCGGCTGTGCATTTCGTCCCAGGACGAGATCGAGGTGGGTGGCTGGTTCACGAGCCACGAGCGGGCACCGTCCTTGAGTGCCATGGGAAACCAATTCTCCATGACTTTCTCGTCGCCTTTAGCCTCCTCGATGCTTAGTTGTAGAGCTGCAAGAACGCCACGGGGTCGGGGGTGCCGTCATAGCGAGGAGGCAGGCCCGTCTTGAACTTGCCCGGCCAGGCGATGCTACACAGCTCGGGGGTGAAGGCATGGCAGCCTGCTGTGGTTACCGGGGCCGTTTGCTAATGCGGAGCTTGCTCATGATGGTAACCGCGCACCGCTGCCATAGGCAGTACGCGGCCTTGTCGTGCCGGTGCGGGGAGCGCGGGGGCGCCTTCTTGAGGCCGAGGGATTTCTTGATAGCTTCCTTCTCCTCGCGCGGGCGACGGACGTGGTGGGTCATGCCAAAGGGCCGCGGGCCTTGGCGCCAGGGCTCCATCTTGGGGAAGAGGTGGTGGAGGCGCTCCATGAGCCATGTTGCCCGTACCTAGCGGAGGGCGAGGCAACGAGAGGGACGGCGCGGGAGAGCCCCCTCCGGCGCTGACGAGCTCGGTGATGTGAGCAAGCCATTCCTCATAGAGGTCGTCGACGGGGCGGTAACGCAGGAGCTCGCGCACCATATGCAGCGCGGCCTGCACGTCTGTGGGGGCGCGATGAGCGTGGGACGACGAGCCGGCTGGGGTCAGCGACATAGTGGTGGTGCGGCCATCCCGCTGAACCGAGGGGTGCAGTGATGATGCTTGCTGCTCGTTCCCCGCCGGGCCGGTGGCGGCATTGGCGACAGGTGATGGAGAACGACAGGGAGGCCCGCCGACAGGAGACGTCTGGGCGACGCGAGCGGTGAGAGCGGCCCGGTGCTCAGCGTGGGCTCGGCGGGCGTCAGACATGGACGCGACGAAGCGATGGGATACGGATCACCGGAAGGAATACCTCTATGCACCCCCTACCTGGCACGCCAAATGTCAGATTTAGGGTTCCGCAAAACGCTTGAGGTTCGAACACTGGGGTGCGCATGAAGATTTCCCCCTACCGAAACTCGCTCTCAGCCTCGCCGCGATCTCTAAGCTTAGCTCGATGAACTCACAACACAAGAGACACAAGATTTATACAGGTTCGGGCCACCGTTGTGCTGTAATACCCTACTCCTGTGTGGTGGTGGTGGATCGCCTCTTGGGCTGATGGTGAACAGTACAATGGAAGAACAACCTCCTGAGGAGAGGTGTTCTTGTGCTTGGTGGGTTGCTCGGTGAGGAATCCATCACCCTCTATGGTGGTGGCTAGGTCCTATTTATAGAGGCCCTTGTCCTCTTCCGAAATATTGAACGGGAAGGGATCCAACAACGGCCAATTTGAAAGGGGACAACTAGTAAAAGCTATCCTGACTAAAGGTGGTATTTGCCTGTCAAAGATGCTGGTGGTGACGCCGTCTTGGGCTCCATGATGACCTTCGTCCTGCCGTCCTGCTGGTGTTGGTCTTGTTGCACCCATATGTAAACCTTTGCCGGATGCCTCAGTACTTTGTGCCTGCGCTTGCCCCCTTAGTACCAAAGGGGAAACGAGGACGCTGTGCGCGCTGGCACACACCTGGCCTTGGTCGTCATGGCTTGCGTCACGGGAACCTCACGAGGCACCCCTTGCCTTGATCTCTCCGCCCTCTCACGAGCCTGCCTGGTGAGGCTGCTCCTGAGGAGGCCTTGTGTCGTCCACCCTATGAGGCTTGGCCCCTCGCGAGGGTCTTGAGTGTTGGTTGATGAAGACGGGCCATACTGGCCACTGGTGGAGCCATGCCGCGGGCCGCAGGCAGGCATGTCTGGGGACCCCCGTTCCCAGAACGCCGACAAGCTCCAACACCGACCCACAAACCTTGCGCATGTGTCCGGAACGCACTGTCCAGGCCATGGAAGCCATCGAAGGTGGGCCTGTATTGGTCTGCGGTGCCGTCCGGGCGTGTGTTCTCTTGCAAACCAGAGAGAAACATGGGGGAGGGGGCTTTGCGGGACTCCGAACCGCTCCCAAGCCTTCTTTTGACCGACCTGGCCCACCAAAACCCATTCCCCTCCTACGTGTTTCCTTCAGCGCCGCTCCAGAGCGTCAACACCCGCATTCATGCCTGGATAGAGCGAATGCAACTGCTCAATGGCACCGACATTGAAGCGGCGTGTTGGGAAATGAAGCTTGAAAATCAAGAAATGTCCTACGAACACCCAAGATCTATCTAGGAGGAGCATAGCAACAAGAGGGGAGAGTGTGTGTACGTACCTTCATAGACCGTTAAGCGGAAGCGTATATCACGTGGTCGATGTAGTCGTACTCGTCATGATCCAGTCGTGATCCTAACCGATGAAGTACCGAACAGACGACACCTCCGTGTTCAGCACACGTATGGCTTGATGATGTCTCCTCCTTCTTGATCTAGCAAGCAATGAAGGAGAAGTAGATGAGATCACCAGGAGCACGATGGCGTGACGGTGATGGTGGTGGAGTGATTCCGGCAGCACTAGACCAAGCGCTACCGAAACAACAAAGACAGAGGAGTTATGAAGTAATGGAAGAGACAGGGGGACCAAGGGGTTGTGTCTCCTCTTGGGGTCGCTCCCTCCCCTCTATATATAGGTGGAGGGGCGTGGTTGCCAGCTCTCCAAGCCCCATGGGCGCACCAAGGGGGAGGAGTTGGACTCCTAGTCCAATTCCCTCCTTTACAATATATAGGTGAACTTTCCACCTCTCCCAAGCCACATGGGCCTTGAGGGACTTGTGCGTGATACGTCTCCAACATATCTATAATTTTTTATTGTTCCATGTTATTATATCATCTGTTTTGGATGTTTTATGTGCATTAATATGCTATTTTATATTATTTTTGGCACTAACCTATTAACCTAGAGCCCAGTGCCAGTTCCTGTTTTTTCCCTGTTTTTGAGTTTTGTAGAAAAGGAATACCAAACGGAGTAGAAACGGAATAAAACCTTTGCCATGATTGTTCTTGGACCAGAAGACAACCAGGAGACTTGGAGATGAAGTCGGAGGGCGCGCCCAGGGGGTAGGGCGCCTAGGAGTCCAACTCCAAACCACCAGAGGCATCCACAAAAACACATTTCCACTGCTGCAACCTTTTGTACCTGTGAGATCCCATCTAGGGACCTTTTCCGGCACTGTGCCGGAGGGGGATTCGACCACGCAGGGCTTCTACATCAACACCATTGCCCTTCCGATGAAGCATGAGTAGTTTACCACAGACCTACGGGTCCATAGCTAGTAGCTAGATGGCTTTTTCTCTCTCTTTGATTCTCAATACCATGTTCTCCTTGATGTTCTTGGAGATCTATTCGATGTAGTACTTTTTTGTAGTGTGTTTCTACAGATCTGATGAATTGTGGATTTATGATCATCTTGTCTATGAATATTATTTGAATCTCCTCTAAATTCTTTAAGCATGATTTTATATCTTTGTAATTCTCTTCGAACTATCGGTTTGGTTTGGCCAACTAGATTGATTTTTCTTGCAATCAGAAAAGTGCTTAGCTTTGGGTTCATTTTGCGGTGTCCTTTCCGAGTGACAGTAGGGGCAGCAAGGCACATATTGTATTGTTGCCATCAAGGATAAAAAGATGGGGTTTTCATCATATTGCTTGAGTTAATTCCTCTACATCATGTCATCTTACTTAATGCATTACTCCATTCTTTATGAACTTAATACTCTAGATGCATGCTCGATAGCAGTCGATGTGTGGAGTAATAGTAGTAGATGTAGGCAAGAGTCATTCTACTTGACACAGATGTGATGCCTATATTCATGATCATTGCCTTAGATATCGTCATAGCTTTGCGCTTTTCTATCAATTGCTCAACAGTAATTTGTTCACCCACCGTATTATTTGCTACCTTGAGAGAAGCCTCTAGTGAAACCTATGGCCCCGGGGTCTATTTTCCATCATATAAGTTTCCGATCTACTATTTTTCAATGTTTTACTTTCCGATCTATAAACCAAAAATATCAAAAATATTTACTTTATCGTTTATCTATCTCTATCAGATCTCACTTTTGCAAGTAACCGTGAAGGGATTGACAACCCGTTTATCGCGTTGGGTGCAAGTTGTTTGATTGTTCGTGTAGGTATTTTGTGATTTGTACGTTGTCTCCTACTGGATTGATACCTTGATTCTCAAACTGAGGGAAACACTTATCTCTACTTTGCTGCAGCACCCTTTCCTCTTCAAGGGAAAAACCAACGCAAGCTCAAGAAGTAGGAGGACGAATTTCTGGCGCCGTTGCCGGGGAGATCTACGCCAAGTCAAGACATACCAAATAACCATCATAAACTCTCATCTCTTGCATTACATCATTTGCCATTCGCCTCTCGTTTCCCTCTTCCCCACTTCTAAAATGATTTTCGAAAAGATTTGCCTTTTCTTCGCCCCTCTTCCATTCGTCTTCTTCGTTTGCCTTTTGTTTGCTCGTTTGCTAGATTGATTTGTTGCCACCATGTATGAAATTGGGGAGTTTATCGCTGAAAAGGATAGTAGTAACGATGGGGAAACTTTGATGCTTTTGCTAATACTAATCCTCATGAAGAATCTACTATTCTACACAGTAAAAAACTTCGCATAGGTAGTGGCAATATTATTGGAAAAGGGATTATTCAAGATTTCTTTACTTGTGCCGGTACGCTTCCCACTTTGGGTGGATCTATTCTCCATAAAACTAGTAGTCTTGTGGATGCTATGTCTTTGCTCGTGGTTGAACTTGAAAGACAATTTGTTCATATGCATCCATCCATACAAAGGATTTTTCTAGAGATTTCTAATATTAGCATTCTTCAGTTAAGCAAGCCGCCACTATATTTCTAGCACATGAGTTTAGATTTATTATAAAAGAAGCTAGTGAAATTTTGGCACATTATAAAGTAGATGGGGGCCATCCTCCCATAGAGGGAATTCTCTTTAATCAAGAGGACATAATGCGTTTACGATTTTTAGATCATGTTCCTTATAATGAAAATTTAAGAAAGAGGGTCCCTACCGATGTTTTAGTTGATAAGTTTTCTAAACTTAATGATAATTTTGCTATACAAAACAACGTATTTGGCTTCTCTCTTGGACACAAGCTCATGACTTTTTGCCAAAAGAATGCTTATAATGATGAGTTGGTCATACAATATGAGGGGCCGAAGGAGGAACCAATTCCTCCCGAACTTGATGTTGGGGATTCTTATCCCATTAAATTTAGCACTTTTGATTACTTTTTCTTACCATAAGGAAAACTTGCTGCTGAACAAAGGGAGTAGAGATGAGTTTTCGAGATTTGCCTTATCATTATTACGATTACACCCAGATCTATTTGTGTTTTATGCCTAGCTATGGGCGTTAAACAATATCACTTTTTGGGAGGCAACCCATTTTTATTTCTGTTTTGCTTTTTAGGATCTGTTTTGGAATAAATAATTCATCTAGCCTCTGGTTAGATGTGGTTTTGTGTTTTAGTTAGTGTTTGTGCCAAGTAAGACCTTTGGGATAGCTTACGGTGATAGTTGTTTTGATTTTGTTGAGAAACAGAAACTGTTGCGCCCAGGAAAACAATTTACATAATTCTCAAAAGCGTGTTTTGATCTGATTCTTGTTGCACTAGATTGGCACACAAATTTCTTAGGTTTTCCTAATTTTTTAGAAGTTTTGGAGTTACAGAAGTATTCAAGAGTTACAGATTACTACAGATTGCTCTATTTTTGACAAATTCCGTTTTCTATGTGTTGTTTGCTTATTTTGATGAATCTATGGGTAGTATCATGGGGTATGAAACATGGAAATGTTGGAATACAGTAGATATTACACCAATATAAATAAAGAATGAGTTCACAACAGTATCAAAAGTGGTGATATTTTTTCTTATACTAACGGAGCTTATGAGATTTTCTGTTGAGTTTAGTGTTGTGAAGCTTTCAAGTTTTCGGTAAGGATTTGATGGACTATGGAATAAGGAGTGGCAAGAGCCTAAGATTGGGGATGCCCAAGGCACCCCAATGTAATATTCAAGGACAACCAAGAGCCTATGCTTGGGGATGCCTCGGAAGGCATCCCCTCTTTCGTCTTCGTCTATCGGTAACTTTACTTGAGGCCATATTTTTATTCACCACATGATATGTGTTTTCCTTGGAGCATATTGTATGATTTGAGTCTTTGCTTTTTAGTTTTCCACAATCATCTTTTCTGTACACACCTTTTGAGAGGGACACACATGAATCATTATTTATTAGAATACTCTATGTGCTTCACTTATATCTTTTCAGCTAGGCAATTTTGCTCTAGTGCTTCATTTATATCTTTTTAGAGCACGGCGGTGGTTTTATTTTATAGAAATTGTTGAACTCGTATGCTTCACTTATATTATTTTGAGTCTTTAAACAACATGGTAATTAGCTTTGGTTATAAATTTAGTCCTAATATGATAGGCATCTAAGAGGGATATAATAAAAACTTTCATATAAAGTGCATTGAATACTATGAGAAGTTTGATTTCTTATGATTGTTTTGAGATTTGAAGATGGCGATATTAGAGTCATGCTAGTAAGTAATTGTGAATTTGAGAAATACTCATGTTAAAGTTTGCGATTCCCGTAGTATGCACGTATGGTGAACCGTTATGTGATAAAGTCGAAGCATGTATTATTTATTGATTGTCTTCCTTATGAGTGGCGGTCGGGGACGAGCGATGGTATTTTCCTACCAATCTATCCCCCTAGGAGCATGCGTGTAGTACTTCGTTTCAATAACTAATAGATTTTTGCAATAAGTATGTGAGTTCTTTATGACTAATGTTGAGTCCATGGATTATACGCACTCTCACCCTTCCAACATTGCTAGCCTATCTAGTGCCGCACAACTTTCGCCGGTACCATACACCCACCGTATATCTTCCTCAAAAAAGCCACCATACCTACTTATTATGGAATTTCCATAGCCATTCTGAGATATATTTCCATGCAACTTTCCACCATTTTGTTTATTATGACACATTCCATCATTTCCATATTTCTTTGCATGATCATGTAGTTGACATCATATTTGTGGCAAAGCCACCTTTCATAATTCTTTCATACATGTCGTTCTTGATTCATTGCACAACCCGGTACACCGCCGGAGGCATTCATATAGAGTCATATTTTGTTCTAAGTATCGAGTTGTAATTCTTGAGTTGTAAGTAAATAAAAGTGTGATCATCTTCATTATTAGATCATTGTCCCATGTGAGGAAAGGATTATGGAATCTATGATTCCTCCACAAGTCGGGATGAGACTCCAGACGAAAAATAGAGACCAAAATATGATAGAAGGCCCAAATGAAAAAATTGAGAGAAAAGAGAGAAGGGTCAATGTTACTATCCTTTTACCACACTTGTGCTTCAAAGTAGCACCATGATCTTCATGATAGAGAGTCGCCTATGTTGTCACTTTCATATACTAGTGGGAAATTTTTCATCATAGAACTTGGCTTGTATATTCCAATGATGGGATTCCTCAAATTGCCCTAGGTCTTCGTGAGCAAGCAAGTTGGATGCACACCCACTTACTTTCTTTTTGATCTTTCATAAACTTATAACTCTAGTGCATCCGTTGCATGGCAATCCCTACTCACTCACATTAATATCTATTGACGGGCACCTCCATAGCCCACTCATATGCCTAGTTGATGTGAGACTATCTCCTTATTTTTGTCTTCTCCACAACCACCTTCTTTTCCACCTATAGTGTTATTTCCATGGCTCACACTCATGTATTGCATGAAAGTTGAAAAGGTTTGAGAACATTAAAAGTATGAAACAATTGCTTGGCTTGTCATCGGGGTTGTGCATGATTTGAATATTTTGTGTGATGAAGATGGAGCATAACCAGACTATATGATTTTGTAGGGATAAGCTTTCTTTGTCCATGTTATTTTGAGAAGACATAATTGCCTTGTTCGTATGCTTCAAGTATTATTGTTATTATGTCAATATTAAACTTTTGTTTTGAGTCCTAAGGATTTTAACATTCATGCCACAATAAAGAAAATGACATGGATAAATATGTTAGGTAGCATTCCACATAAAAAAATTCTGTTTTATCATTTACCTACTCGAGGACGAGCATGAATTAAGCTTGGGGATGCTTGATATGTCTCCAACGTATATACAATTTTTGATTGTTCCCTGCTATTATATTATCTGTTTTCAATGTTTTATATACATTAATATGCTATTTTATATTATTTTTTGGACTAACCTATTAACCTAGAGCACAGTGCCAGTTCCAGTTTTTTCCCTGTTTTTGATTTTCATAGAAGAGGAATACCAAACGGAGTCCAAACAGAATAAAACCTTTGCGATGATTTTTCTCCGACCAGAAGACAACCAAGAGACTTGGAGATGAAGTCGGAGGAGCCACGAGGTGACCACAAGGACAGAGGGCACAGACAGGGTATAGGGCGCGCCTCCCACCCTTGTGGGCCCCTCGTGCACCTCCTGACCTAATTCTTTTGCCTATATATTCCCATATGTCCCCAAACCACCAGAGGCATCCACAAAAGCATTTTCCCGCTGCCGCAACCTTCTGTACCCATGGGATCCCATCCAGGGACCTTTTCCGGCACCCTGCCAGAGGGGGATTCGATCACGGAGGGCTTCTACATCAACACCATTGCCCTTCCGATGAAGCGTGAGTAGTTTACCATAGACCTACGAGTCCATAGCTAGTAGCTAGATGCACGTTTCTCTCTCTTTGAGTCTCAATACCATGTTCTCCTCGATGTTCTTGGAGATCTATTCGATGTAATACTTTTTCACGGTCTGTTTGCCAAGATCTGATGAATTGTGGATTGATGATCAGCTTATCTGTGGCACCCCGATCCGTATGGAGTAGGGGGGCTTCGCACGTCAACCCAGGATAACACCTGACGCACGACAGGTACATGATACGTCAATCCAGGTACAAAATATTCAATAGTTACATGACATAGAGCAGTACCTCATTGATGAATACAATGTGTGGCATAGCTCTAAGGCTATCTAAATCGCGGTGGTAGTATTTATTTCGCGGCTCGACGACTCTGGCTGGGCTCCACAACTCACAGGACTAGCAAGGTTATGACCTAGCACGAGAAGTCTCCTCCTGCAATCTGGCCACGTGCAAGTCCAGGTGAGTACTTTGAATGTACTCGCAAGACAACCAAATATATAGCATCCAAACAAGCAGATGACAAAGCAAGTACCGAGCGCATGAAAGAATTTACCTCATAACAATAACTAAGCATGGCATGATATTAACAAAGTGCATGGATCAAACTAAGAATTGACATATCACAACATATGGCAATAACATAACATGGCATATCATAGCATTTCATCACATAGCATGGCATGGCATAGATGTATCTACAAGGCATGGATATATGCATGAAACTATGCTGGAAAGTAAGCTACCATTTACCTACCATGGAGAATGAAAGTAGTATATTGTTCTTCAATCACTTACTCTGCCACTGCCCCTCTGGGCCAACTCATGACTCACCGAGATCTCATCTCGTGATCATGCTCGAAACAACTCTGTGACTTCTCGCGACTATTTCATAGTCTGAGTCACCACATTCTTTATATCACATTCTTAATCACATATTCTTTATATTAGGTTTGTCCTCCATTTCGACCAAGACCCGATAGTGTGACCTAGTACGAAGTTGTGACCATTTCCGAGGACGCGACTATCGATAGATTAAACACACTCTGCAGAGGTTAGCACACTGTACCCACACCACAGAACCCATGGCCTCGTGCTCCCATTCGGGTGGACCAACGGCGTTCTGACGAAACTGATCTATTGCCAAGACACTCTCCCGACCACTCCGACCAAATCAACTTTGGGCTAAGTCATGGGTGGCTCCGATGCCACTCTGGACATCCAACCGCCACCATTGTTGCAAAACAAAACCGTTCGCAATGGGCACATGAGCTTAATACCAAACACGGGCACACAAGGTTATTGCCGCCTACCAGGCTAGGGTAGCGCGTGCACATAACCTTCCCTAGTCGGAGGCACCAGCGAGAGGCATGAAAATAGACCGCATAAAGGCCTACCCATAAGGCAAGTGTGGCTGCACTGAAAAAGCTCGGTTCGGTGGCACTATAACTTGATCCCATCGATGACGGAGGAGGTTGTTGTTATTAAATCATTTTTCTTAACCACTCCATCATCATCGCCATTTTGAACATGAAAACATGAATGCATCAATGAGCATGTAACATACAAATTCATTAACAACCAAATAATACCTAGCTTCTCAATTGACAGCTAGAGCATATGAGGCAAGGCATGATACAAGCATATCAGCAATGTAACATGATCATATTAGCAATAATAAACATGGCATGAGACTAGATCAACGTATCAACATGATATAATTGAATAAAAGTATTCTAGATAACATGGCAAACGATTGAAGTAAAGGCATGACATGGAAAACAATACGAACATATAGCACACATTATATAAATGCATACGGAAACATAATATGAACATATTGTAGCTACACACCCACACAGGGTGCAAGATAAGTCAACATGCAAGTCTGGGGCTCATGATAAGAGTTTGGCTTGCCTGGGGATTGAGGAATACTCCAGGAAGAAGTGCGGTCACCTTCATAGAAGAATTTTCCCGAAAAAGATTTCCTCTCAAAGGGGCTGGATATAGGGTAATGGAAAAATTGGTATTTTCAGAATGTGCAAACATTACGAAACTAATACCATCACAAAGGGCTCGACGAACAAAGAACGTGAGCGTTGGAATCACCTCAATCAGAGTTACGGTTGGAAACTTGTGGTCGTTCGTTCGTTACGCAGAAAGCAAACAGAAAAACAATATGTTTTTGTCCTTAACGGGTGAACATTCACAAAGTAACTGGTTCGGCGCTGGAGGCTGAAAACAGAAAACATATTTTGCAGAAATATGTTTTCAGCATAGGGAGACGGCTTCACGAGAGTATGCCTGCACTTATCCGACGTGGCGAGCTGGGCCACCCCCTTCGGTCGCCGATAGGTGGGTCCCGCGCCTCATTCTCTCTCTTCCTCTTCTTCTCCTTTCTTTCCTCCTCTGCTCCTTGACGCGACAGCGAGGGCGCCGACTCCGGTGCGGCCATCGCGCTTTGGTGATCTCTCCATCTAGGGAACGGCGCGGGCGAGGTAGCCGGTGAGAACCGCATCTAGGGGTGGGCAGTATGGCAGTGGGGTTGGCTGGAAGGCGCAACGATGAGCAGAGATAGGTGATACGTCTCCAACGTATCTACTTTTCCAAACACTTTTGCCCTTGTTTTGGACTCTAACTTGCATGATTTGAAAGAAACTAACCCGGACTGACGTTGTTTTCAGCAGAACTGCCATGATGTTGTTTTATGTGTAGAAAAGAAAAGTTCTCGGAATGTCCTGAAAATCCACGGGGGCACTTTTTGGAATTAATAAGAATTTTTGGGCGAAAGAAATACACCAGGGGGGCCAGGGCCTGTCCACGAGATAGGGGGGCGCCCCCCCTATAGGGAGCGCCCCCCTATCTCGTGGGCCCCCTGGACCTCCACCGACCTCAACTCCAACTCCATATATTTTGTCTCGGGGAGAAAAACAATTAGAGAGAAAGTTTCATCGCGTTTTACGACACGAAGCCGCCGCCAAGCCCTAATCTCTCTCGGGGGGCTGATCTGGAGTCCGTTCGGGGCTCCGGAGAGGGGGATTCGTCGCCGTCGTCATCATCAACCATCCTCCATCACCAATTTCATGATGCTCACCGCCGTGCGTGAGTAATTCCATCGTAAGCTTGCTGGACGGTGATGGGTTGGATGAGATTTACCATGTAATCAAGTTAGTTTTGTTAGGGTTTGATCCCTAGTATCCACTATGTTTTGAGATTGATTTTCTATGACTTTGCTATGCTTAATGCTTGTCACTAGGGCCCGAGTGCCATGATTTCAGATCTGAACCTATTATGTTTTCATGAATATATGTGTGTTCTTGATCCTATCTTGCAAGTCTATAGTCACCTATTATGCATTATGATCCGACAACCCCGAAGTGACAATAATCGGGATACGTCTCGGTGATGATCGTAGTTTGAGGAGTTCATGTATTCACTATGTGTTAATGCTTTGGTCCGGTTCTCTATTAAAAGGAGGGCTTAATATCCCTTAGTTTCCGCTAGGACCCCGCTGCCATGGGAGGGTAGGACAAAAGATGTCATGCATCTCCTTTTTCTTCCTTTATTCTTTTATGTTGCTAGTCTTTTTAGGTCTTTAGCCTTTTTTTGTTTCTTGGGCTTATCTCAAGCCTTTCAGACTTTTTTGTTGTTCTACTTTATTTTAATAAAAATTGCAGTGGGGTTTTACCCTACTGTTTATAGTCTTTTTTTAAAGATGTCATGCAAGTTCTTTTCCGTAAGCACGTATGACTATTTACGGAATACATGCCTACATTACATTGATGAACTGGAGCTAGTTCTGTGTCACCCTATGTTATAGCTATTACATGAGGAATCGCATCCGACATAATTATCCATCACTGATCCATTGCCTACGAGCTTTTCACATCTTGTGCTTCGCGTATTTACTTTTCCGTTGCTACTATTACAATCACTACCAAACACCAAAAATATTGCTATTACTATCTTTACCTTTTACCACCGTTACCATTACTATCATACTACTTTGCTACTAAATACCTTGCTGCAGATACTAAGTTATCCAGGTGTGGTTGAATTGACAACTCAACTGCTAATACTGAAGAATATTCTTTGGCTCCCCTTGTGTCGAATCAATAAATTTGGGTTGAATACTTTACCCTCGAAAGCTGTTGCGATCCACTACACTTGTGGGTTATCAAGACTAATTTTTGGCGCCGTTACCGGGGAGCATAGCTCTATTCTCTGAGTCACTTGGGATTTATATCTGTTGATCACTATGAAGAACTTGAAAGACGCTAAAACCAAGATTTTGCCCTCAACTACAAGGGGAGGTAAGGAACTGCCATCTAGCTCTGCACTAGATTCTCCTTTCGTTATTAGTAGGCTTGCGACACCTAAACCTGCAACTGCTATGAATTCTGATATGTCGCATGTTATTGATGATGCCACTTCTGCTATGCATGATGAAACTAGTTCTGTGCATGATACTACTTTTCCATTAGGTGAATTTCTTGATGAAAAACTTGCTAGAGTTAGGGGGAATGAAAATATTGAAGATGCTATTATTGATGATAGTGATGATGAAGGTTCTCACAATGATTATGTATTGCCAGTTGTTCCTAAGGGTTATGTTATGAATGAAGAAGCTGCTAGGGAAATCTTTGCTTGCAATGATAGAAACGATCTTAAGAAACTATTAGCTAAATGGAAGTAGCAGTCCCTTAATGCTAGAATGAAACGTGACCCTACTTTTGCTACTTCACCTATCTGTGTTACTGATAAGGATTATGAATTCTCTGTTGATCCTGAGATTATTACTCTAGTTGAATCTGATCCTTTTTATGGCCTTGAATCTGAAACTGTTGTGGCACATCTTACCAAGTTGAATGATATAGCTACCATGTTCACTCATGATGAAAGATCTCGCTATTTTTATATCCTTAAGATATTTTCGTTCTCATTAAAGGGTGATGCTAAGACTTGGTATAATTCTCTTGCTCCTGGTTGTGTGCGTAGTCCCCAGGATATGATTTATTACTACTCTGCTAAATATTTCCCTGCTCATAAGAAACAAGCTGCCTTGCGGGAAATATACAATTTTGTGCAAACCAAAGAAGAGAGTCTCCCACAAGCTTGGGGGAGGCTTCTCCGGTTACTTAATGCTTTGCCTGATCATCCTCTCAAGAAAAATGAAATACTTGATATCTTTTATAATGGACTAACCGATGCTTCCAAGGACTACTTGGATAGTTGTGTTGGTTGTGTTTTCAGGGAAAGAACAGTCGACGAAGCTTAATTACTATTGAATAATATGTTGACTAATGAAAATAATTGGACTCTTCCTGACCCAATTCCTGAGGCAATTCCTGAACCAATTGAGCCAATTCCCGAGCCTATTCTTAAACTCACTCCGAAGAAGAGAGGTGTTTTATTTCTCAGTCCTGAAGATATGCAAGAGGCAAAGAAATCAATGAAAGAAAAAGGTATTAAAGCTAAAGATGTTAAGAATTTACCACCTATTGAAGAAATACATGGTCTTAATATACCGCCTGTTGAAGAACCCCATTGTCTTGATAACCCGACATATGTAGTAAAGGTAAATTATCTCTATAGATATGATAAAGATGAAATTCCATCTACTAAATTTCATATCCCTTGCTTAGATGAATTTGATGATTTCATGAATAGACAAGCAAATTTCAATGATTATGTTAGTAGACAATTGAAGAATAATTCTTATACGATAGTACGTTTGAATGATTATGTAGCTAGAGTTAAAAGTGAACTTAAACTCAGTAGTAAACATGCTTCCATGGTTACTACTCAAGCCGAAGAAGTACTTAAGGCGCAGAATGAATTGCTTGCTGAATTAAATAATAAAAATGACTTTGCTATTAGAGTGGCTACTAGAACTGGTAGAATGACTCAGGAATCTTTGTATCCTAAAGGCCACCCTAAAAGAATTGAACAAGATTCTCAGAATAATAATCTAGATGTTCCTAGTTCTTCTAAGAAGAAGAAAAAGAAGAATGATAGGACTTTACAAACTTCTAGTGAACCTAATGTAGAAACACCTGAGAATCCTAATAATACTTCTATCTCTGATGCTGAAACACAATCTGGAGATGAACATGAACCTCATGATAATGCTAATAATGATGTTCATGTAGATGCTCAACCTAGTAATAACAATGATATAGAAATTGAACCTGCTGCTGATCTTGATAACCCACAATCAAGAAACCAATGTTATGATAAGAGTGATTTTGTTGCTAGGAAGCACGGTAAAGAAAGAGAACCATGGGTTCAGGAACCCATGCCCTTTCCTCCTAAACCATCCAAGTCGAAGGATGATGAGGACTTTGAGCGTTTTGCTGACATGATTAGACCTATTTTCTTACGCATGCGCTTAACTGATATGCTTAAAACAAACCCTTATGCTAAATATATGAAAGATATCATCACTAATAAGAGGAAAATACCTGAAACTGAGATTTCCACCATTCTTGCCAACTATACCTTTAAGGGTGGAATACCTAAGAAACTTGGTGATCCTGGAGTACCAACTATGCCTTGCTGTATTAAAAGAAATTATGTTAAAACTGCTTCATGTGATCATGGGGCCAGCGTTAATGTTATGCCTCTTTCCATGTACCGTAGACTTGAATTAAGTAAGTTGACACCTACTGAAATATCCTTGCAAATGGCTGACAAATCAACTGCTATACCTGTCGGCATTTGTGAGGACGTGCCTGTTGTTGTTGCTGCGAATGTTACTATCTTAACAGACTTCGTTATACTTGATATTCCCGAGGACGATAGTATGTCTATTATTCTTGGTAGACCCTTTTTAAATACTGCAGGAGCTGTTATTGATTGCAACAAAGGCAATGTCACCTTTCATGTTGATGGTAATGAGCATACAATACACTTTCCGAGGAAGCAAATCCAAGTTCATAGCATAAATACTATTGAGAAAGTTCCAACTATTATTTTTGGAGGTTTTGAATTTCCTCTCCCTACTGTTAAGAAAAAGTATGATATTCTTATTGTTGGGGATTTTCATATCCCCGTTGAGGTAACTTAGTGTTATTCGAAATTTCTCCGGTTCTGTGCTATTCGGAATGAGTTTGTTAACAAGACTTGATCAACCTTGTTAGTGGGTTCATTTTGATGATCACGAGATGGATGAAACTAGAAGGCACAACCTTCTGTACCCTCTTTTTACTTTCTGTTATTTGGATTAAATAAAGCAAAATTAGTATTATCCGTCTGTTTTCTGAATTATCCGTGCATTACAAAATAGTCCGAAAATAAAAGTGCTCCGAATGCCCTGCAAATTTAGTATGATTTTTTCTGGTATATTTGATGATTTTAGGCACTGAAATTGCTGCAGGAGGGGCAAGCACCAGGCCACGAGAGAGGAGGGCGCACCCCCTGTCTCGTGGGCCCCTGGTGGCTCCCCTCCACTTGTGCCAGCACCCACACACTTCATATTCTACCCAAAAAAATCCTCATCTAGCTCAAGCACGACTTCTAGCTCGTTTTGCTGCGATTTTCGATCTCTTAGCTCAGAGCTCCATTCATAAAACTGCTTTGGGAGATTGTTGCTTGGCATGTGACTCCTCCATTGGTCCAATTAGTTTTTGTTCTAGTGCTTTATTCATTGCAATTTTTTGCTGCATACGTGACCATGTTCTTGAGCTTGCATGTTAAATTTTTGAGGTCCCAAGCAATTCCAATGCATGATATGGGCCCTAGGCACTTGTAGGAGTAGTTGCTATCAATCTTGTTTAGTTTTATGCACTTTTATTTTGAAGTTACTAAAAATTTCAGAATTTTTCAGAAAAATGTTGAGGAAACTTTTGAGGGGCTCTTCTAGCCAAAGCTCCCAGGAAAAACAAGCCAAAGAGAAGGAAAAAGCCAAGCATAATCTTCCTCGCTTAGCGGAAGTACAGTCATGTGAATGGCCATGCGAGGATTTCTTGAAAGAGGCTGGAATTCATGAAGACTTTCATGCTTTAATCAAGACTGCAGGCCTCACCGGGTTCATCAACGACCGAATCGATCAGTATCTCTTACTCACCAATACTTTCGTGCAAACCTTTTATTTTTATCCTAAGAAGTCACCACCTGCAATATCATTTCATTTATATGATGAGTTCAAACAAATGTCTTTACGTCATTTTTGCGCGGTATGTAGGATATCTTATGAGGGAGAATTAGAGGAACCCCATCGTGAAGATGTGGCTGGCTTTGTTAATACTATCGTTGTGGAGGAGCCAAAGAAGGGTTCCGAGGCAAAAGTCTCTAGCATACACTTTCCTGTTTTATGCTACTTTGCCATATTTTCTAGTAGATGCTTGATTGGTCGTGGAAATAGTGGAAACTTGAGTGTTCCTGATATTATCATTCTTCAACATACTTTGCTTGGAGACAATACTTTTAGTATGGGTGCCATCGTTGCTAAACGGCTAGCCCTGAATCATACAAAAGGCCCCATATTTGGAGGTATCTATGTTGCACGTCTTGCTAGACATTTTCAAATACCCATTAGGCACCATGAGGAAAAGGAGACAATATTGCCTCCTCACATTTTAGATTACAAGAGCATGGTTGCACATAAGTTTATTGTTGATAACGAAGATAGGATGCTCTTGTATAAACTTAGATTCAATAAGAAACACTTTGAGAATATTATTTTGCCTGCGCCTTTGTTGTTTGATTTGCTTGCAGAAAATTTTCTCGTTACACCGGAAGCGGTGAACAATCATCGAGCCCAAGCTTTTACTCCGGAAACTGAACCTAAGCCGGAACCTGAACTGAACCCTTGTCGTGCATCATCTGTCCAGTGGGATCCGGAGATGACCAGCCAGTGGTATCCTGATCACACCTCCCATTACACCGGGGAGAGTAGCGGTGGTCCTTGGTATTAGACCAACTTAGGCCAAAATCCTAAGCTTGGGGGAGTACGTATTTCTTACCGACTTTATATTCATGTTCACACACTAGTTGTCGGTGCTCATACTCTTTCATTGTATTATCCATGCTAGTTTAAATTTCTTTTTCTAGTTTTCTTCTTGTGTGTTCGATAAATCTTGAGAAAAAAACCAAAAAAATTAGTTAGTTTAATTTCCATGCTTGTAGTAGAAATTAAAATGAAAATCCAAAAAGATTTCTAGTTCTTCTTTTTACTTGTTAGGAGCTTTCCCGTGTAAATAGTTTTATTTTCTTTTCTTTCCTTTTGGGGTCGAGAAGACCATATTGCAAATGCTTAGAGGCTCTCATATGCATGATTGTTTATTTAATTTAGAGCCCATATTACTTGTCTTCTCTTTTGAGTTGAATGCTTGCAGATTCCAGCTTAGTCCAATGCACGTGCACTCTTATTATTATACACATTGTTCGGTCGTGCAAGTGAAAGGCAATAATGACGATATATGATGGACTTATTGGGATGAGAAAAGCTGGTATGAACTTGACCTCTCTTGTTTTTGTAAATATGATGAGTTCATCGTTTCTGAGTCAGCTTATTATGAAGTAAGCATATCTGCAATAACATTTAGAGATTATAGTTGCTTGTGCCATGCTTGATTAGCTTTGAGTTATAATGGTTTACCTTGCATTCCAACATGCTATTAGAATGATTATTATCTGATATGATGGGATGATACCCTCCATTGAATGAATTGAGTGACTCGACTTGGCACATGTTCACGCATGCAGTTGAAACAAATCAACATAGCCTTCATGATATTTATGTTCATGGTGGATTATATCCTACTCATGCTTGTATTCGATGTTAATTAATTTTAATGCATGTTCATGACTGTTGTCGCTCTCTTAGTTGGTCGCTTCCCTGTCTTTTGCTAGCCTTCACCTGTACTAAGCGGGAATACTGCTTGTGCATCCAAACTCCTTAAACCCCAAAGTTATTCCATATGAGTCCACTATACCTTCCTATATGCGGTATTTACCTGCCGTTCCAAGTAAATTCGTATGTGCCAAACTCTAAACCTTCAAATGAAATTTTGTTTTGTATGCTCGAGCAGCTCATGTTACAACTAGGGCTGCCTATATCTTCCATGTTAGGTGGGTTATTCTCAGAGGAGTGGACTCCGCTCCTCATTCACGAGAAAGGGCCCGTAACCGGGATGCCTAGTCCCATGATCCAAAAAGATCAAAGCAAATCAAAATAATTAAACAAAACTCCCCCAGGGCTGTTGTTTGTTGGAGGCACTCGTTGTTTCGAGCAAGCCATGGATTGATGCTCGTTGGTGGTTGGGGGAGTATAAACTTTTACCATTCTGCGTGGGAACTGCCTATAATGCATTTAGTATGGAAGATACAGCCGTCTCATAGTTGTTGCATTGACAGTGAAAGTATGCCGCTCAAAATGTTATTCAATCTCTATTTTAAAATCGAGCTCTGGCACCTCTACAAATCCCTGCTTCCCTCTGCGAAGGGCCTATCTATTTACTTTTATGTTGAGTCATCACCCTTCTTATTAAAAAGCACCCGCTGGAGAGCACGCTGTCATTTGCATTCATTACTATTGGTTTATATTGGGTATGACTTGACTGGATCTCCTCTACCATGAATTACAATGTTTAGTCAGTCCTTGTGTGACGCCCCTGATTCAATCGTACACTAATCATGCATGCAAATATGTACGATCAAGATCAGGGACTCACGGGATGATATCACAACACAACTCTAAAAATAAAATAAGTCATACAAGCATCATATTACAAGCCAGGGGCCTCGAGGGCTCGAATACAAGTACTCGATCTTAGATGAGTCAACAGAAGCAACAATATCTGAGTACAGACATAAGTTAAACAAGTTGCCATAAGATGGCTAGCACAAACTGGGATACAGATCGAAAGAGGCGCATGCCTCCTGCCTGGGATCCTCCTAAACTACTCATGGTCGCCGTCAGCGGCCTGCAGTGTAGTAGGAGTCATCGTCGACGGTGGCGTCTGGATCCTGGGCTCCAACATCTGGTTGCGACAACCAGGAAGAAAGGAAAGGGGGGGAAGGGGGAGAAAAGCAACCGTAAGTACTCATCCAAAGTACTTGCAAGCAAGGATCTACACTACATATGCATGGGTATATGTGTAAAGAGGCAATATCGGTGGACTGAACTGTAGAATGCTAGAATAAGAGGGGGATAGCTAGTCCTATCGAAGACTACGCTTCTGGCAGCCTCCATCTTGCAGCATGTAGAAGAGAGTAGATTGAAGTCCTCCAAGTAGCATCGCATAGCATAATCCTACCCGGCGATCCTCCCCTCGTTGCCCTATGGAAAAGCAATCATCGGGTTGACTGTGTAACTTGTCTAGGTGTGTTTTATTAAGTATCCGGTTCTAGTTGTCATAAGGTCAAGGTACAACTCCGGGTCGTCCTTTTACCGAGAGACATGGCTATTCGAATAGATAAACTTCTCTGCAGTGGTGCACCACATAACCCAACACGCTCAATCCCCTTTGGCCGGACACACTTTCCTGGGTCATGCCTGGCCTCGAAAGATCAACACGTCGCAGCCCTACCTAGGCACAACAGAGAGGTCATCATGCCGGTCTAAATCCTATGCGCGGAGGGGTCTGGGCCCATCGCCCATTACACACCTGCACGTTGCATACGCGGCCGGTGAGCAGACCTAGCAACCTCCATTACAACGGTAGTTGCATTACGTAGTCCAACCCGGCGCGCGCCGCTCAGTCGTTGACGTCACGAAGGCTTCGGCTGATACCACGACATCGAGTGCCCATATCTTTCCCGCGAAGTTGGTTAGTGCGTATAGGCCAGTGGCCAGACTCAGATCAAATACCAAGATCTCGTTAAGTGTGTTATTTTGAAGTAACCGCGGACGTCGACCAGGGCCAGGCCCACCTCTCACCTAGGTGGTCTCAACCTTCCCTATCGCTCCACCACAAAGTAACAGTCGGGGGCCGTCAGGAACCCAGGCCCACCTCTACCGGGATGGAGCCACCTGTCCTTCCAGCCCCCACATCGGAATCACTTGCGGGTACTCAACGAGCCAACCCGACTTTAGTCACCATATGTATATATATGTATGTATAGTATATACCCATGATCACCTCCCGAGTGATCACGGCCTAATAGTATAGTAGGGCAGACTGACAAGAATGTAGGGCCAATGATGATAAACTAGCATCCTATACTAAGCATTTAGGATTGCGGGTGAGGTATCAACGACTGTAGCAACAATGACAGGCTATGCATCAGAATAGGATTAACGGAAAGCAGTAACATGCTACACTACTCTAATGCAAGCAGTATAGAGGAGAATAGGCAATATCTGGTGATCAAGGGGGGGGGCTTGCCTAGTTGCTCTGGCAAAAAGGAGGGGTCGTCACCTCCGTAGTCGAACTGGGCAGCAGCAACGTCGGTCTCGTAGTCTACCGGAGAGAAGAGGGGGAAGAAACAATGAATACAATGCAAACAGATGCATATCGATGCATGACATGACAAGTAACGATGCTAGGTGTGCCCTAAGGCGATATTAGGTGATACCGGCGAAAGGGGGAAACATCCGGTAAAGTATCCCCGGTGTTTCGCGTTTTCGGGCAGATGAACCGGAGGTGAAATGTTGCAGGTTCACTATGCTAGGGATGTGTGGCGGACGAACGGGCCACGTATCCGGATTCGTCTCGTCGTTCTAAGCAACTTTCATGTACAAAGTTTTTCCATCCGAGCTACGGTTTATTTTATATGATTTTTCAAAGTTATAAAGTTCTTCTGAAATTCCTTGATTTATTATTAATTCAAAAATAAAAAGAAATTGCTATCAGTACCCAGGGAATGTACCCAGGGTGTTGCATATGAGGCTGGTAGGTGGGGTCATTGACTGAGTTGACCCAGTCAAAAGTTGACTGGTCAAAAGGTGAATAGTGATGTGGGTCCCACTTTTCATTTTCTCTAGCTTAATTAGATTAGTCATTTTCTTTAATTAACAGTGGGGCCCTATGTCATAATGTAGTAACTAACCTAGCTAGTACTACTAATTAGTCCCTAATCTTGTGAACACCCACACACATAGCATAGCCACGACCATGTCCATTAGCAGCACCAAGCAACGCTCGGCAGGAACTAAGCAATAGCAGCAGCGGCAGAGGCTAAGCAGCTAAGCAACGACAAAAGTAGAAGGCAGCAACAGGGACTGCGCTAGGCGGTGGGAGGCAGCAGGGGCGGCGCTAGGCTGCGGGCGACAATAGGGGCGGGTAGGCGATGGCCGGCGAGCAACGGCACGCGGACGCGAGGTCAGGCTGGGCGCGTCGGCAGCAGTACGAAGCAGCAGCAGCTCACGCACACACGTATGTAGGCGTACACGCGAGCTCGGATGTGCTCAGGGACGGAAAATGGCGACGGAATCAAGGCGGGGGAAGAAGGGATCCGGAGGAGTTGCTCACTGCGATTCCATTGGCACGCTCGGGGAGGGTCGGGGTGGACCGGAGAGGCGGTGGTGATGGAGAGACGGCGATGGCCGGACAAAGAAGACGAAGACTACGTCGGCTACGCAGCTCCCCGCCTCGTTCGAAGGCCCAGAACGGACGCGGTAGAGCGCGGCCAACCTCCAGGATATGCTCCCGTACGCCAGAGAGGCTGGTGGACGCGTCAACGACGGCGAGGAAGCGGCGATCACGTGAGCTTGCAAGCTCAAAATCGAGCCAGAGGAGAGGGGGGACGATCGGGATCGAGGGGGGAATGTACCAGGGTGAGCTGGGGTTTCTGGGGGGACGCCTTAGTAGGCCGAGGGTGGGTGCGGATGGCCGGCACGTGGCCCTGGCACCATGGATGGCCGACACGCACGGCTCTGCCTCTCCCCTGTGAGAGGTAGGGGGAAAGGCCGACCAGCTGGGCTGGGCCTGGTACAGTGTTAGTACTGGGCTTAAGTGAACAGGGGGGATTTCTCCTTTTCTTTTTCTTTATCTTTTTCTGTTTTCCAATTTAGCTATTGTTTTTCTAAATATTTTAGTGATCAAATGAATTTTGTTAATTATGAAACTTCATGCAAAAATGATATGCAATATTCTAGGGTTGCCCAAAAAGTAATGAGGGCATTCACAATTTATTTGATTTTCGGTTTGAATTTAAATGTGTTGAACAGGTGCTGCTGGGTCTGTTTTAAATACTTTAGGGGCATTTTAACAACTCAAATAATGTTAGTTTCTACATGTAAATTATATAGTGATTATTTTCAACCCAACAAACATTTTTGTTTTATCGTTTAAAGAAATATTATTTTGACTTGAAATTTAAATTTGAATTTGACTTTGATTTTTATTAAGTGGAAAAGTACATAGTAATCATGATGACATGGCCACCATTAGGGGGGATTACTATAGCATGATTCTTGGGGTGTTACACCTTGATCTTTAAAGGTGCTCTGCGAGATACCATTTTGTTATATCATGTTATGATTGTTTGAGAAAGTGTTGTCATCCGAGTTTTGTTATTATGGCTTGCTAGCTGATTATGCTATTGATATGAGTAATTGTGAGACCCTAGTGTTATTGTGAGTATGGTTAGTTCATAATATTTGCTGAAACCTGAATGATGGCTTTGCATGTTTACAACAACAAGAGCAAACAGAGTTTGTAAAAGTTTTTCTTTATCACTTTCAGTTTATCAACTGAGTTGCTTGAGGACAAGCAAAGGTTTAAGCTTGGGGGAGTTGATACGTCACCAACGTATCTACTTTTCCAAACATTTTTGCCCTTGTTTTGGACTCTAACTTGCATGATTTTAATGAAACTAACCCGGACTGACGTTGTTTCAGCAGAACTGCTATGATGTTGTTTTATGTGTAGAAAAGAAAAGTTCTCGGAATGTCCTGAAAATCCACGGAGGCACTTTTTGGAATTAATAAGAATTTCCGGGCGAAAGAAATACACCAGGGGGCCCAGGGCCTGTCCACGAGACAGGGGGGTGCCCCCCCCTGTAGGGCGCGCCCCCCTATCTCGTGGCCCCCCTGGACCTCCACCGACCTCAACTCCAACTCCATATATTCCATCTCACGGAGAAAAAAATCAGAGAGAAAGATTCATCGCGTTTTACGACACGGAGCCGCCGCCAAGCCCTAATCTCTCTCGGGAGGGCTGATCTGGAGTCCGTTCGGGGCTCCGAAGAGGGGGATTCGTCGTCATCATCATCATCAACCATCCTCCATCACCAATTTCATGATGCTCACTTCCGTGCATGAGTAATTCCATCGTAGGCTTTCTGGACCGTGATGGGTTGGATGAGATTTACCATGTAATCAAGTTAGTTTTGTTAGGGTTTGATCCCCAGTATCCAGTATGTTCTGAGATTGATGTTGCTATGACTTTGCTATGCTTAATGCTTGTCACTAGGGCCCAGTGCCATGATTTCAGATCTGAACCTATTATGTTTTCATGAATATATGTGTGTTCTTGATCCTATCTTGCAAGTCTATAGTCACCTATTATGCGTTATGATCCGACAACCCCGAAGTGACAATAATTGGGATACTTCTTGGTGATGACCGTAGTTTGAGGAGTTCATGTATTCACTATGTGTTAATGCTTTGGTCCGATTCTCTATTAAAAGAAGGCCTTAATATCCCTTAGTTTCCGCTAGGACCCCACTGCCACAGGAGGGTAGGACAAAAGATGTCATGCAAGTTCTTTTCCATAAGCACGTATGACTATTTACGGAATACATGCCTACATTACATTGATGAACTGGAGCTAGTTCTGTGTCACCCTATGTTATAGCTATTACATGAGGAATCGCATCCGGCATAATTATCCATCACTAGTCCATTGCCTACGAGCTTTTCACATCTTGTGCTTCGCTTATTTACTTTTCCGTTGCTACTCTTACAATCACTACAAAACACCAAAAATATTGCTATTACTATCTTTACCTTTTACCACCGTTACCATTACTATCATACTACTTTGCTACTAAATACCTTGCTCCAGATACTAAGTTATCCAGGTGTGGTTGAATTGACAACTCAACTACTAATACTCAAGAATATTCTTTGGCTCCCCTTGTGTCGAATCAATAAATTTGGGTTGAATACTTTACCCTCGAAAGCTGTTGCGATCCCCTACACTTGTGGGTTATCAATGGGTGGCAGGGTCGATTGGTAGGCCGGCTCTGGTTTGGGAAAGAGGCGAGCGGCGAGCCAGGGAGGGTCAGTGGGGTGTGGTGCGCTCCTCCATGGGCCTGACCGGGCGCGGGGGAGCTTTGGTGCGGGAGGAGGCGGCGGAGCATAGGGGGGAGCTTGCTAGAAATCTGAGTGCTCCAGGGAGGAATTTGGCTGGGCGAGTTTCTGGAGTGCACCAGAGGTAGAGGGGAGGGTGTAGAGGGGACTTTTGCCGCTCGAGGAGGGGTTCAGGGGCTATAAATAGACGGGGCGAGGAGTACCCGAGCTGGTTGCCGTCGAGCGAGTCCAGCCGAGGCCCTGCCGCGCATAGTGGTCACGGGGGGGGGGGCTGGAGCGACGAGGTGGAGCGGACGAAGGTCACGTAGCATCACAATGCGAAGGGGCACGGGGTAGAAGAGGACAGGGATGAGGAAGACGACGTGCTCACGAGCGCGCACTGTGCCGCGACGGGGACGACTCATCAAGGAAGAAAACAGAGGGAGAGAGGGGTCCAAGGAGAAAAGGACGTCGAGGTTGAGCTGCTGGAGACAGTTGGACAAGCCAGGGCTGGTCAGAGCAGGCCTGCCGGCGTCAATAGTGGCTAGACCACCATTTTAGGCTGGCACGACCCAGGGTCACCATCGACAAGGCGCGTCCTGGTCTCCTCCTGGTTGCCAACTCAAGTCTATAGTGTGGATCACTACTCGAATAGAGGAGGTGTGAGTCTGGAATAAGCTAGAAGGCTCTGGAGTTGGAGGAAATTGGAAAAACAAGTTCCAACAGACAACTGCTTGATATAAACATTGGGCAGTGCATAGCTCCATTAGGCACGAGATTTTGGTGAGTGTGGTCATCTACTAAGGTGACCATCGAGCCCAAATATCAGCCCGAGAAGACGAGGCTAGCTGGTTCTTGCTGTGCATTATGCCCAACTGGACAGACACAAACATGAGGATGCTGGGAAAAATGGCTGAGTAGGATGCACTGAGTTTTGGTGGAGGGTGATGATATAATCATTAGAGACTGCTGGAAAAGTTTCAGCTCATTTTCATCATCCATGTTGGTACTTCCTTCATAGACAAGCAACCTGAACAGAAACTTGAGAAAATTGTAGGGGAAGATTGGGTACATGGATTGAGCTGATTTTTGGTTTGGAGTAGTGATTTATCAATATAAACCACCCTACAAAATTTCAGCTAAAAAGGATATAGGAATCTAGCACTTCCTTTGCCAAATTTCAAACAAGGCAAAAACTTGCACTACAAAAAAAATACACTTCCGTGATGATACGTGTTTGTCACAGTAGGTCACGTAATCTGTCATGCATGTACATCCATGATGATTTTATGACAGAATCAAGATAGTCATACCTGTGCTGTCGTCGAAGTTTTCCATGACATTACCAAAATTATCATCACGAAAGTGTCCACTTCCATGACGATAAATCGCGCGTCACAGAAGTGCTTTCATCAAGGGTGACCAACACGTGGCATCCACCATAACGGAATGCCGTTAAGCTATCGGATCTGGTTTTGGATCCGATAATCCGTTAACAGCCCGGACCAATGGGGATTTTCCACGTGTAAAATCATCATTGGCTGGAGGAAACACGTGTTGCCTCACCGTTGGGACATATGTCATCCACTCATTGTACAGGAGGCGTCTATGATAGGTCGACACGTGACACGGCCAACAGTGGCCCATTCCGGTGAAAAAGGCCGGCCCAGTAAAAATTTGCAGGCCGGCCGATATAAGGCCTACTTGTGTCAGGTCCATTTAAGCCCACAGCCCATACGAGATGTGCCAATTGGGCCCGTCAACGGCCCGTTTTCGAATTGACACCATTGCAGCCCATCGTCATCTCAAGCCCGTTAACAACCTGCTATATATTTGGGCTCAGTATTGGCCCGATGTGATTTCGACCTGTTAACGGCCCATTCAAGGGATGGGCCAATTTTCAGGATGTACATCTTTTGGCCTTTTAGCGACCCATTTAAGTGTCGGGCTAATTTCCGGCCCAGTGTGTCTTTCAGCCTGTTGACGGCCCATAAATCAGTTGGTGAAAGGATCTAGAAGAGGTGTCTAGAGGGGGGTGAATAGACCCTCAACACACAAAGTTGGCAGTTTTTAAGTTTTTCAAGTTGAGGTGGTAGATTAACACAATTTCAAGCATAGACAATACAATTCAAGCAAGCATGCGAAGAGTATATGAGCAGCGGAAAGTAAAGCATGCAACTTGCAATAAACTAAGGGATGGGATTGGAGTGTGCAAACGCAATTGGAGACACGGAGATTTTTGGCGTGGTCCGATAGGTGGTCCTATCGTACATCCACGTTGATGGAGACTTCAACCCACGAAGGGTAATGGTTGCACAAGTCCACGGAGGGATCCACCCATGAATGGTCCACGAAGAAGCAACCATGGCCATCGCCCATGAAGGACTTGCCTCACTAGGGTATATCTTCACGAAGTAGGCGATCTCCTTGCCCTTACAAACTCCTTGGTTCAACTCCACACTCTTCACGGAGGCTCCCAAGTAACACCTAACCAATCTAGGAGACACCACTCTCCAAAAGGTAATAGATGGTGTGTTGTTGATGAACTCCTTGCTCTTGTGCTTCAAATGATAGTCTCCCCAACACTCAACTCTCTCTCATAGGATGGGATTTGGTGGAAATATGATTTGAGTGGAATGCAACTTGGGGAAGGCTAGAGATCAAGATTCATATGGTAGGATTGGAATATCTTGGCCTCAACACATGAGTAGGTGGTTCTCTCTCAGAAAATGAATGCTGGAACTATAGGCATGTTTTGATGGCTTTCCTCACGAATGAAGAAAGGATGGAGGGGTATATATCTCCACACAAAATATAACCGTTACACACAACCGAGATCCCATCGGTGAGACCAAAGTGACTAGGGTTTCTGGCAGTGGCTATGTCAAATGAATTTGGTGGCACCGGATGGATCAAATCGGTGGGGCCAAGTTTGACTTTTGGTTTGGGACATATGTGGATATGAGAAAGTGGTTGATGGTTTTTGGAGCATATCACTAATCATTTTGAGCAAGCAATCCATTAAGCAACACCTCATCCCCTTTTAATAGTATTGGCTTCTAGACTCAATGTGATCTAGGATCACTACAAGTAAAATGTAGAGTCTTGATCTTTAGAGCTTGAGGCAATCCTTTGTCCTTAGCATCTTGAAGGGGTTCCACATCCTCTTGTCCATGCCTCTCCATTGTTGGACTTATCTGAAATACACTAGATAAAAGTATTAGTCCAACAAGAGATATGTTGACATTAATTACCAAAATCACTCATGGAGCACTTGTGCTTTCAATCTCCCCCTTTTTGGTAATTGATGACAACATACGTCAAAGCTTTAGATAATAATATAGAGAAAGGCAGGTAAAGCTTTGGAAGGACATGTAACATGCATAGGCTCCCCCTACATGTATGCAATCATGTAAATATGGAACATAAGATCATGTGAGTGCATAATCATGATAGAGCAAGCAATGAGTTACATGTATCTTGGCTATATGCATCAAAGCAAATGGTGTGAATATAGGAAATGTACCTTCATGCTCATGAGTCCTTCTTGCAAACAATATGTACATCAGCAAGAGATCCTCATGCACATGCGTTTGATACATATACTTACATTGTGGTCTTGAGCTAGCTCTGGAAGAGATGAACCTGAGTAAACAAGGTTAGACAATACAGAAACATCTACTAAGAAAAGCAAGAGCAGCAACTCACAAGAGTACCAAGATTAGGATGGCATGTAAGGAGTGAGTACTAGGTACTCTATCTGAGTGTAGACATGTCCCCAAAGGTAAAGATATGCAATGAATTCGAAGATTTCCTTCCCTTAGATGTCTTGCTCCCCCTGAATCTTATATGGGATACTAGGAGAAGATAATTAATAGAAAATAAGAGCAAAGCAAACACACAAACAACATCAACATGTCTTTCCCCTCTAAAGACATGTGGCTTCTCTCCTCTTTGAATACCAAGCATCTGGGGTCTCTCTTTGATGTGATTATTTATCTCTCTTTCCCCCTTTTGGTATGATTAAGCTTTTATGTGAGCTCTCTCTCCCCCTTTGATATCGATTTCCAAGAAGGGTTCTTCTGGACTGTAAGTCAAAATAGGTTTGGTCCTTGAGTCACATAGAAAAGTAGCAGGGAAAAATAAGGTGCTAGTAGAGGATAAGAATCATCGAGTGGAGCTGGAACAAAATGTGCAGGATGCAAATGACAAAGTGTCTCTTCAGCAATTGAAATCGGTAGCACCGAGTTGTTGTCTTCGGTGGCACCGATGTGATTCGGTTTGACCGAAGGAAACAAACCGGTGTGTCCGAGTTCATTATCGAGACAAAGCACTTGTCACCTCAGCTCACTAAGCAAATAAGATCTCACAAGGATTTGCAGGGAATTTACTAAAGGATTTGCAATGAATAGGATGTAGGGAATGCAGGACAGAAACAAAAAGAGAAGAAATCTAGATGAAGTTTTTTTTCTGAAAAGGGAAACAAATATGCAAGAGACAAATGCAAGAACAAGGTGAAACACTGGAGAACTTCATCTAGATTTGGTCGGCGACAAAGTCACCTATGTTAGAGTATATTGACTTAGGAGTCAAGTGAAGACACTTGATCATAGGTCATACTCATCATTTAAGCTCAAAATGGGGTTGCCATTTTTTGTTTAAGCATTTTGATCTATTCTCATCTTGTTGAGCTGCTTTGACCCATGACTTGGGGTAAAGCTTCTCTAAGATGGAATAGCATACCTTGGGTGGTGGTGTTGATCTTGATCATGTAGTTGAACTTGGGTGGGGTGCTCAAGGTTGATGTAGTCCATTTGGAGCACCACTTGTAACTGGAGTTCATCTACTTACATGGGTTAGATTTGCAAGGAGGAGCACTTGTGTATCCAAAGTGTCAATCATGAAATATGATACCAAAAGAAATTTGATATATATAAATTGTCAAAGGATATGTTTGAAGGATTTCATGCTTCCTTGCCTTGAACCACCATATTGTAGATATTTGGTGATGTAGACTTTGCTCAAGATGTGGGTGAGTTGCAATCCCATAGATTTAGAATCATCCAAGTACCTACAAGGGTTAGATAACATACAAGGGTGCAAATATATCCAAGACATATGATTATCATCATAAGAGAAATATCAAGGATTAGTAATAGGCTCATGCCTTGTATGTATCCAAATCGAGTTCCTACTCCAAGTTTGAAGCATCAATGATGTTCAATTCAGCTCTCAACCGACAAAATACTTTCTCATCAAGCAGTTTGGTGAATATATCCGCCAATTGCTTATCGGTGCGAACATGCTTAAGGTTAATGTCACCTTTAGAAACATGATGTCGAATGAAATGATGATGAACCTCAATATGCTTAGTTCGAGAATGTTGCACGGGATTGTGACCAATCTTAATAGCACTTCCATTGTCACAAAGCAATGGAACATGTTTCACATATATCCCATAATCTTTAAGAGTTTGGGTCATCCAAAGTAATTGAGCACAACATGAAACTGTGGCAATGTATTCTTCTTCGGCGGTGGATAAGGATACCGAGTGTTGTTTCTTGGAGGACCAAGACACAAGAGATCTCCCATGAAATTGACAAGTACCCGAAGTGGACTTTTTATCGACCTTGTCTCCGGCATAGTCCAAATCGGAGTAGCCTATAAGATCAAAAGAAGACCTCTTTGGATACCAAATGCCAAAGTTTGGTGTATGTATCAAGTATCTCACTATCCTTTTCACAGCCTTAAGATGACATTCTCTAGGGGCCGCTTGATATCGTGCACACATGCACACACTTAGCATAATATCGGGGAGGGAGGCACATAGATATAACAATGAACCAATCATAGAGCAGTAAACTTTTTGATCAACGGGTTCACCATCTTTAGGGAAGTCAAGATGTTCACTAGTAGGCATGGGTGTATTCATACATTTGCATTCTTGCATACTGAATTTCTGAATAAGTCCTTGGTATACTTTGTTTGAGAGATAAAGGTTCCCCCCTTAGTTTGCTTGATTTGCAACCAAGAAAGAACTTGAGTTCACTCATCATAGACATCTCAAATTTCTCTGACATTAGCTTTCCAAATTTCTCACTAAAATGAGGGTTAGTCGAACCAAATATAATATCATGAACATAGATTTGGCACACAAATAATTCTCCATTAACCCTTTTAGTGAAAAGAGTACAATCAAATTTTCCTATCTCAAAGCCTTTTTCAATAAGGAACTTGGTCAAGCATCTATACCATGCTCTAGGAGCTTGTTTAAGACCATAAAGAGCTTTGTGAAGTTTGTAAACATGATTGGGTTTATTAGGCTTAACAGAGACGGGAGGTTGTTTAACATAAACTTCCTCCTCAATTTCACCATTTAGAAAAGCACTTTTAATGTCCATTTGGTAGAAGGTGATATCATGGTGATTAGCATAGGCAAGTAATATGCGAATGGACTCAAGTCTAGCAACGGCGGCATATGTCTCACCATAGTCCATACCTTCGACTTGAGTGTAGCCTTGGGCGACAAGATGTTCTTTGTTGTGAACTACTTGTCCATCTTCATCTTGCTTGTTGTGAAACACCCATTTGGTACTGATGATGTTATGGTTGTTGTCGGGCTTCTCGACCAAAGTCCACACTTTGTTTGTCTCAAAGTTGTGTAGCTCTTCATGCATGGCATTTATACAATCCGGATCTTCCAATGCTTCTTCAACCTTCATGGGTTCAATGCTAGAGATGAATGAATAATGTTCACAAAAATTAGCCAAACGAGATTTAGAGCGAGTGATTCTCCCGGTTTTGATATCATTGTAGATTTGCTCGAGGGGATGGTCTTTGGCGACTCTTGCTCGAACTCGTGAGTGCTTTTGTTTTGGTCGGGGTGGAACATCTTCTTCATCATCTTGTTCTTCCTCTTGGCCTTCTTCATCGTTGACGTTGTCGTTCTCTTGTCGTGGTGGAGAAGGAGGTTGACGAGGTTCATCTTGGTGCACTTCCTTGTTTTCTTCAACTTGGTGTGTCCCACTTGTGGATGCTTCGATATCAACTCTTGGTTCACCTTGTCGTGAGGTAGAAGCTTCCACTTGGACCGATGATGTACTCTCCTTCACCTTCGTTGGATGTATCTTGCCAATTGACAAGTCTTGGATTTCTTCCGAAGGGTCTTTGTCTCCTACATCGATTGGCAATTGCTCTACTTGCGAGCCGTTAGATTCATCAAACTTCACATTTACCATCTCTTAAACCTTTCGGGTGAAATTGTTGTAGACACGGTAAGTGTGAGAGTTTGAGCCATAACCAAGTAGGAAACCTTCATGAGATTTGGGAAAAAATTTAGAACGACGATGCTTATCAAGAATGTAGCACTTTGAGTCGAATAGTCGAAAGTATCCAACTTGGGGTTTGTTACCGTTGAGGAGCTCACATGCCGTCTTGCCGAGTAGCTTGTGAAGATCCAAGCGATTTGTTGCATGACAATCTGTCTCAACTGCTTTCGCCCAAAAGTGTTTTGGCGTCTTGTATTCATCAAGAAACATTCTTGTCATTTCAATGAGCGTCCAGTTCTTCCTCTCAAAAACTCCATTTTGTTGAGGTGTGTACGTAGCCGAGAAATCGTGTGAAATCCCTTCTTCATCAAGAAAGGTGTCCACATTTGCGTTTTTGAACTCCGTTCCGTTGTCGCTGCGAACCCTCTTGATCTTCACTTCAAATTGATTTTGGGCCTTCCTAGCGAAGTTCTTGAAGATCTTTTGGACCTGCAATTTATCATCGAGAAATAACACGCACGTAAATCTTGAAAAATCATCAACTATAGCTAGACCAAATGAGTTTCCATCGAGACTTTTGTAGGCATTGGGACCAAAGAGATCCATATGAAGTAGCTCGAGTGGTCTTCTCGTGGTCATGATGTTCTTCACGGGGTGGCTGCCTCCAACCTGTTTTCCTGCTTGGCAAGCGCTCCAAAGTCTATCCTTATCAAATATGACATCTTTAACACCAAGGATATGATCACCTTTAATAAGCTTGTCAAGTTTTCGCATGCCCATATGACCTAACCGTCTATGCCACAACCAGCCTTTAGAAGATTTAGCAAATAAGCAAGTTCTAGGTTGAGCCTTTTTAGTGAAATCAACAATGTATAGATCACCTCTACGTATGTTGGTAAAGACCATTTTATGATTATCTCTATGAAACAGTTGGCAATCTACTTCAGTAAATAGGACACTGAAACTGAAATCAGCAAGTCTAGATACACAAAGTAGATTATAGCCAAGAGATTCAACGAGCATAACATTTTGTATGGAGCTGTCATGTGAGATGGCCACCTTACCGAGGCCAACCACCTTACCCTTTGAGTTATCACCAAAAGTGACATACTTTCGAGGGTCGTCGTTTTCAGCAAGCTCATGAAACATATCTTTATCTCCGGTCATGTGATCAGTACATCCACTTTCAAGGACCCATTCCTTTCCTCCTGCCATGTAGCCGCGAAGAATAGCCATAAGACCAAAGTGTCTCATTGCATCATCAAGATCATAGTCACTATCATCATCCTCATCATAGTATCCATGTTCAACATAGTCATGTGGTGGATCAATTCCTAGAGAGAATGATTCATTAGATGAATGATCATGACAATAATCATCTTTATGAAATCTAATGGCTTTAGAGATAATATTGCTAATGATTCCAACATCTCCTTTGGCACGCATAAGGTCACGGAGCTCAAATAGACAAACATCAAACTTAGGATCACTAGTACTCATTTTATTCAAGGCAATTGACTTATGAAGAATCTCATCTAGATTTTGCAAGGAATAGTTTGGAAATCTTTCCTCAAGAAATCTCCAAATAGTATAAGAACAATCAAGAGTAGGCAAGTGACCAATCAAATTTCTAAGAAATCCTCTAATAATAATATTGATAGTTCTAAGATTGAGAATCATGTCAAGATCCTCATCATGGGTAGAATGCAAGGGATCAACAATGGGTGCACAAGGGTTGGTAATGTACTTGATCAAATGATATTGATTGAAAATCTCAAGCATCTCATTTTTCCACTCATGAAAGTACTCTCCATCAAGTATAGGCACTCTATGTCTAAGACTACCCAGCGTAGACTCCTCCATCTTCCTCCAATGGTGATTAAACCAAAGAAATGGAGACCAAAGCTCTGATACCAACTGAAAGAATCGAGAAGAGGTGTCTAGAGGGGGGTGAATAGACCCTCAACACACAAAGTTGGCAGTTTTTAAGTTCTTCAAGTTGAGATGGTAGATAAACACAATTTCAAGCATGCACAATACAATTCAAGCAAGCATGCAAAGAGTATATGAGCAGCGGAAAGTAAAGCATGCAACTTGCAAGAAAGTATAGGGATGGGATTGGAGTGTGCAAACGTAATTGGAGACACGGAGATTTTTGACGTGGTTCTGATAGGTGGTGCTATCGTACATCCACGTTGATGGAGACTTCAACCCACGAAGGGTAATGGTTGCGCGAGTCCATGGATGCTCCACCCACAAAGGGTCCACGAAGAAGCAACCTTGTCCATCCCACCATGGCCATCGCCCATGAAGGACTTGCCTCACTAGGGTAGATCTTCATGAAGTAGGCGATCTCCTTTCCCTTACAAACTCCTTGGTTCAACTCCACAATCTTCACGGAGGCTCCCAAGTAACACCTAACCAGTATAGGAGACACCACTCTCCAAAAGGTAATAGATGGTGTGTTGTTGATGAACTCCTTGCTCTTATGCTTCAAATGATAGTTTCCCCAACACTCATCTCTCTCTCATAGGATTGGATTTGGTGGAAAGATGATTTGAGTGGAAAGCAACTTGGGGAAGGCTAGAGATCAAGATTCATATGGTAGGATTGGAATATCTTGGTCTCAACACATGACTAGCTGGCTCTCTCTCAGAAAATGAATGATGGAAGTGTAGGCATGTTCTGATGGCTATCCTTACGAATGAAGAAAGGGTGGAGGGGTATATATAGCCTCCACACAAATCTAACCGTTACACACAATTTACCAAACTCTATGGGACCGAATCAGAAAACTCGGTCAGACCGATTTAGTTCATAATGTGATCGTTAGGTATTTCGGTGGGACCGATATGATAAAATCGGTGGGACCGATGTGCAAGGGTTAGGGTAAAACCTCATCTTGGTTTGACCGATTACACAAACTCGGTGGGACCGATTTTGGTAATAAGTGAAACATAGAGTTGGTCAGGCAAACTTGGTGGGACCGATTGTGTATTCTCGGTGAGATTGAAATTATTGCAATAGGCAACAGAGAGTTTGCAAGCCCATCTCGGTGAGACCGAGATCCCATCGGTGAGACCGAAGTGACTAGAGTTTCTGGCAGTGGCTATGTCAAATGAATTTGGTGGCACCGAATGGAACAAATTGGTGGGGCCTTGACTTTTGGTTTGGGACATATGTGGATATGAGAAAGTGGTTGAGAGTTTTTGGAGCATATCACTAAGCATTTTGAGCAAGCAAGCCATTAAGCAACACCTCAGCCTCTATTAATAGTATTGGCTTTTCCTATAGACTCAATGTGATCTTGGATCACTAAAAGTAAAATGTAGAGTCTTGAGCTTTAGAGCTTGAGGCAATCCTTTGTCCTTAGCATCTTGAAGGGGTTCCACATCCTCTTGTGCGTGCCACTCCACTGTTGGACTTATCTGAAATACACTAGATAAAAGTATTAGTCCAACAAGAGATATGTTGACATTAATTACCAAAATCACCCAGGGAGCACTTGTGGTTTCAGTTGGGCCATTTGTAGTCAGACCTGAGTTTTGGCCTTTTAGCGACCCACTTAAGCGTTGGGCCAATTCCCGGCCATGTGTGTCTTTTAGCCTATTGATGGCCCATAAATGAGTTGGGTCATTTGTAGTAGGACATGAATTTTGTCCTTTTAACAGCCCATGCCCTTCATGGTCCAATACCAGCCCGGTTTCTCTTTCTGCCTGCTAAAGGCCCACAACACAGTTGGTCCATTTACATTACGACCTGACTTTCGGCCTCTTAGCGACCCATGCTCTTCATGGTCCAGTAACAGCCCGCTGTCTCTTTCGGCCTGCTAAAGGCCCACAATATAGTTGGGCCATATGTAGCCCGACCATAGTAACGACCTGTTAACGGCTAGTGAAATCGAATGGGCCCACCTGTTGCCTGCTTCAATGCAGGCCTATTAACGACCCGGGAGGTAAGAGGGCCGACCATTGACATTCGGCCTGGTAACGGCCCATTAACTTAATGGGCCCACTAAAGTTCGTACATGTCTTTAGGCCAAATTAGATAATGTGAGCCCATTATGACGAGCAATTATATACAGGACCAAAACCGATCAAGCAAAGGTACGGCATACAGGGAAAAATGTTGCACATCCACCATATATTATAGGAAATTACATCAACTGGGCAATCAAAGATTGATGCCAGTGCAAATAAATGAACAGAACCTAACGATCTACAACATCACAATCTGCAACCTCAGCACGGATGACGCCCATAAGCATGTGGGCAAGTTCTTGCTGCTTTGCTACACTATCTCTGAAAACATTGGTCAGTTGTTGTTGGGCATGAATGTGCACCTCTGATTCCTCCACCATTTCCATCATTGCTTCAGCCATTAATTGGTTCAAAAACATACATTTTTTCCATTGCATTCGAGACAGAGGAAACTGAACATATTCAGATGGCGATTTTGGCAAGTGTGTATTATTGATAGTGGAGAGTGTCTCAACCACTGCATCATAACATAAATTAGGAGGGGAACCAAACAGATTAATCATGAATTATTGCCATATTACCTGGCCTAGATTTATTGGAAAGAAACAATGGGGTTGCCCTGCTGTTTTCAGAGTTTGTCTTCTTATCTTCAGTAGCCTGCACCAAATTAACATACTAGCATTGATATCATTGGCCAAGTCAGATAATAGGGAAGCAACATTGACACAAGGAACGTTTGGGAAACTAGCCTACACCAAATTAACACAATATGGCACATCTATCATCATCCAGGTAAGGTAATACAAAAGCAACAATGACACAATGAATGAACGGGCAACCAGAGCAGCACTACAATTCAGTAATGTGCATGATATGAGATAGTACACTCATGCAGCTCAGTATGGAAAACTACCAGGCAGTTTTCCTTACAAAAATCAACATTGGCGCCTTTAACATTTTGCTACAACTAAGTTTAGATCAGATAAAGGTTGGATTCATACCGATTAACAAAATACATGCTGATGTAGAAATATAGTGATATACAACAAGTACTTACATCAACATTGGAGCACAGAGAATTCCCGCAAGATATTTTCCTCGAATACAATCCAAATGGAGGAAGTCTTCTAACGTTTAACCTTATTTGCTAAAAGAGAGATGGGTAAGAAACATGTAGAAAATATGATCAGAATTCTATAAAATTAGATAATTCAAGGATACACATACACTTCTTAGAATGGAGTTGACATTCTTTTGTTGGACTGGAGCGGACTAGTTCTTTGGCCACTGGAATCTGCTTATTATCAGTGGGAGTTGGGTTTCTCTGTGCTGGAGCAGTATCTATGAAAAATGGAGTTGGTTTATTATCTCCTGGAGTTTGGATCTTTTGCAAAGACCTGGTTTGTAACCCTTCAGATTCTAACATAGCCATCTTCCCCTTGCATGCCTTATATAGAAGAATGGTGTTTCAATTATAAAACATGCTACAATAGAGATGGAATAGGTACTGAAGAATAGAAAGGCATGACATAGTGACATGTATTCCCTCCATCCGGAAATAAATGGATGGGTCTAGGCGTATTTCAGTTCTAGATACATCCAGTTTTATCCATTTCTGTGACATGTAATCCGGATGGAGGGAGTATGATGTAAGAGCTAGGGATACGACAGGACAACACAGTAAAAAAACACAGAAAACCCATTGTACAACCAAAGTATTCAAACCCACTAATATGAGATAGTACACTCACGCAGCTCAGGATGCAAAACTACCAGGTACTTTTCCATACAAAAATCAACATTGTGGACTTTAATCTTACATTTTGCTACAATGAAATTTAGATCAGATAAAGGTTGGATTCACGCCGATTAACAAAATACATGTTGATGTAAAAATATAGTGATGTACAACAGGTACTTAGATCTGCATTGGAGCATAGAGTATTCCTGCAAGAATCTTTCCTCACAGACGATACCAGTGCAGAAATTCTTCTATCTGTTAAGCTTATTTTCTAAAAGAGAGATGGGTAAGAAACATGTACAATATATGATTAGCATGCTATAAAATTTCATGATGCGACAAGATGCACACGCTTCTTAGAATGGAGTTGACATATTTTTGCTGGACTGGAGCGGACTAGTTCTTTGGCCACTGGAATCTGCTTATTATGAGTAGGAGTTGGGTTTCTCTATGCTGGAGCAGTATCTATAAAAACTGGAGTTGGTTTACTATTCCTGGCGTTGGGATCTTTTGCAAAGACCTTGTTTGTAACCCTTCAAATTCTCACATAGTCGTCTTCCCCTTACATGCCTGGTATAGAAGAATGGTGCTTCAATTATAAAACATGCTACAACGGAGAGATGGAATAGGTACTGAAGAATAGAAAGGCATGACATATCGACATGTATTCACTCCATCAGGGAAAAAATGGATGGGTCTAGTCGTATTTCCGTTCTAGATACATCCTTTTTTATCCATTTCGGTAACATGTAATCTGGAAGGAGGGAGTATGGTGTAAGATCTAGGGATACGATAGGACAACACAGTAAAAAAACTAGTTGAATGTAAAACTGTATGCTAGCGGAATATGTACAGAAAAAACTAAGGCAACATACACGTGTATGATTGGGAAACTAGGATGGCATTGCAACAGACCACTAGAACAACCCTTCAATGTAAAAAACATGGTATGTTAGACACATGAAGTACATACTGATGAATAACAATGCATAAGATATTCAGAAGCATGATGTCCAAATTAAGTAGATGGCATTGCGATAGAGTAGAATGACAGTACTTGAATTTGAAAACATGTTATCATGAATGGAATAGGTACTGAAAAACTGGAAGGAATGACATATTTACATGCATGATCAGCATGCTAAGCACATGGCATTCCAACAGAGTAGATACACTCCAGGACATTATATGCATGTTGTACCCATATCACGGGCCAAGTTAGAGCAAGGACCTTGTGGGGTGAAGAGGATTCATCATCTTTCTGCAAGTCTTCTAAAGAACTGCCTTTACATGTTCCATCACATTGGGTATCATTGGCATCAAGTTTATTGGCCTTTACATTGCTCCGTGAGGTTCTTGTGGATATATCAGTGTGTGCAATTATATCTGACATGCATGAAAGACAACTAATAGTTAGATTTATGTAATGAGTGCCTGTAGGAGACAACATAAATAATAGGACTGGGGTTAACTAGCAGCAATAGGTCTCAAAAACTAAAGAGAGAACACAGACGAAAGCTATAGAATATGTATCGTTTGTACTCGAGATTAACTAGATGGCACACAAAAGTATTAAAGAACAACATAGGTAATACAAGAAGTGGTATAATACTATAATCACCAGCCTGTGGGATAGCATTGGCTGATGGATGATAACTATGGAACAATGTTACCTAAAGAACAAGTCTCTTAGCTGAACTATGGAACAACGTTAACTCCTGAACAAGACCCATCAGAGATCAGCATGAATATACAGTGAAATGTGATAATCTATTTTCCATGCTTAGATGAATAACAAAGCCATAAATTTTGCACACAATTAAGATGAGGGTACAACCTATCTGGCCGCCATCCATAGGAGTGAGCATCATGTGATGACTTGTCGATGGACCTGTAGTTGTTGTGGCTATCCATGTTGGGCACGCGCATTCGATGCAGGGAACTGTTGAGTGGGGACTATAGCTCCCTTCTGGTGTATGCTTCCCTTGTTGGAGCAGCTGCGGTGAGTCAGAAGACGGTGTGGCTGAAGATGCAGAAAACACATAATGTTAAGAATGACACATCTCTTTGATCTGAAGAAATGCCCTAAGAGATCAATATCAAGGTACGAGAGTGGTCACACGTCTATTGACTGAAGACTAAATTGGGGTCACACGATTTTACTTTATTTTGGTATTATCCGATCTACGCCGGATGGCTTGATGGCCCTCTTGTGCCTCCCGGCTGACACTGTTCGGAATCTTCCCCGAAGAGCCAGCGACCAACGGCCGAGCTGCCTGCCTCTGCCGTCTGTGGCCTGGACCAAAACCCCGCTCCCCGCCCCACCGCACTGCCGTGGTTGCGCCACCCCCGGGCCAATCCAGAAATACTCACCGCCATCCAGATCCGGCGGCAGCAGTACCTTCAACCCGCACAACTCTAAGATAGCCATCTAAGCGCTGCTTGCACGGCAAACTTGCGCCCCCGCACCCTTACGTTAGACACCAGCCAACCGGCAGCCTAGGAGCTCCGCCGCTTCGAGGGGTGCTACTTCCCATTGGGAATAGATTGGTCCAGAATAAAAATTCAGACAACTGACGCGTAAATAAAGTGATTTGAGATGAGGGTGTGACCTATCTGGCGTCATGGTGAAGTCGGCAGCTCCAGCTGTCGAGTTAGTGAGGCCGGCGCGGTTGCGGTGTTGATCGGTGGCAGGGAAGCAGAGATGTCGCGACGGTCGATGGCTACGGGGAAGAAACGCCGGTACTCTAGAAGGATCCGAACTTGGAGCCGCTCCGGCACTGTGAAAAACTGTGGAGGTGAATCGGCTCCGGTAAGGTTCACACGACCGTCGTCGAGGAAGCTCCAGAAGCACGGAGTAAGAGGCACGCCGCCTAGTGCATGACGACAAATGGACAATGTCTCTGGCATTAGGGAGGAGGGCGGCTGTGAAATTGGTGCGGTGGGGGGCGCCATGGAGGAGGGCCTGAGGTTTCGTGGCTCAGGAGAAGGGAGCTTCCGGGGAGAACGTGATTTGGTGCCCATGAGGTATGAATGGAGAGGGAATTGGGAGGGGAGTGGAACCATGTCTTACGGACGCATTTGTCTGAAATGGGGCGAGGGGGGTTACAGTTCTACCCCTTCCTTTAGGCTTCTCAACTTGGGTCTGTGTACTGAGGGTTGCGGATAGTAGAGTAACTTTGCTTCTCCCCAAATAGTGGGCAGGGGTGATTTCGGGCGTGGAGGGCGTGTTTTGAAATAAGTGGGCGTGAGCAATTTCGGGTGAGGAGAGCGTGTTTTGAAATAGTGGGAGCGAGCTATTTCGGTGAGGAGAGGGTGTTTTGCCGACCATGGTTTATGAATTATTCGGCACATGTCATTTCGGCCGAGGAGAAGGTGCGCTTGGATGAAGTTACGAATCTACCCTCGATGTACAACGGGCCAATGATGCATGTCCCACATAGGCCGGTAATTTTGCATCTCCCATTTATTTGCTCGGGTGAATTCCACTGAGCAGAGGGTGCTTAACGGTTCGTTCAAATTTTGGGAGAATGAGCATCCACTTCTACCTTACCTAGTCGATTGAAATCAAATTTTGAAATATTAGCTTGCCACTTCTTTTTTAGATGGAGAGATGATGCTCGGGAGTAATGTGTTTTTACATGCTTGTTGCTAGGGATTTACTATATGAAAAATAGTTGACCCACTCAAAAACGGGAATCAAACCCAAAATGAAATATCTCGATTCAATGAAATAGCCCGTTCACCAGGTCAAAATAGTGAACTAAATCCAAAATTGAACACCTCAATCGAGTAGCATGTTGTATAGTATTATAGTACTCCATGAACAAGTTGAAAGTCAAATTAATGAACTTGTTTCATATACGCATATCTCCGTTCATGTGTGGATTGCAGACAACATGTTCTCCAATTTAAATATTCGAATGCATGTTCATATCGAAACATGGTTTACATCAGTCTTTGATGCATAAAACGCAACCTCCCCCTCTCCCGGACTCCTTCTATCTCTCTCTCACCGACAATCTTCAATTCTGTCGCACGCATCCAACACAAAAACCTTGTTGGTCCCTCTCCCTCTCTCTACATCTCTCTCTCTCTCTCTTTGTGTGTGTGTGGGGGGGGTGGGGGTCTTTGTAGTTCGCATGCATATATACTCCATCTATAGGTCTCTCTCACACACTATATGATTCTCTAGTCCAAGCTAGATATCTTGGGTGCACTCATCGTATGCACACAAATTCCTTGGTTCGTTGCCAGTAACTCCCTCACACACCATTCTGTCGTCTCGGAGCTCTTCCCTCTCTCTCTCTCAAACTCTCCATCTACCTGGGTCACACATACACATGCATATCTCACTCGCACTCGATAGACCCATCTAAAACTCTATCTCTCTCCCTCGTTCTCTCTCCATCTCGCACACACACACACAATCTCATGCCTAGCTAGCCAAGTATGATGGTCTCTCACTCAATTGTAGGCACATGCAGTCCCCCCTATATGTATATGACTACTTAATCTTAGTCTCTATCACAAACAAGTGCATGGTCTATCTCGATTTCTCTCGGGTCATCTTTCTATCGCGCACGCACCTCCCTTGATCCCCCACCCATATAGTCCCCTCATGATCTTGAGGGGATCTCTCTATCACAAACACACCCTCTCTCCCTCCCCATGCGTCCATGTTCTCCATGTGTCCCTCTCGACCTTTGTTCCTTGTTGGCCAGACCTCTATTGGACATGTGCTATAGGGGTGTCTCTCTCTATTGCAAGCAATCACGCACTAGCTATCTTCGTGTATCTCCTCGCCTCGCTTTTCTATCTCGGAGATGCATGCGTGATATGTTTGCATAAGAAATAAAAAAACACACTCTCTCTAATTTATCATTTGTTTTCACTTTCTCTTTCACACACATACTCTTTTTGCACATTCACTCATTCTCCTTCACATGCACTTGATCTCTCTCGACTTAGGTACTCTCTTTGGTCCATAGCATATAGATTTATTGAAAACTCAAACATCACAAAGTTTGACCATGTACGTGGAGAAAAACATTTACATCTAGAACGGCAAACATATACCATTAGGTTCACCATGAGATGTAGTTTCGTATGATGTATCTTTGGTATTATAGATATAAATAACATTTTCATAAACTTGATCAAAGTTTCCAAAGTTTGACTTCTAACAAATTTACATGCACTGCATTATCGAGCGGATGGAATATCTCTTTCCCCCTCTCAGCTATCTGACGCACCACTCAGCCTTATCGGGGCTCCTCTATCTCTCTCACACTTTTATATCTCCCTGGTTCACACATACACATGTCTCACCCATGCTATACATATAGACCCATTGTCGGGGAAGCAGATCCACGAACACCTATGGGGCCGGCGGACCGGGCCCCTTTCGGTTCGGCGGGGGGCGGAGGTCGCACGAAGAGCGGATCGAGGCGAAGCACACGAGCAGTTTACCCAGCTTCGGAGCTCTCCGGAGAGATAATACTCCTACTGCTGCTTGTCTGATTATATTGTGTTCTTGCTCGAGAGAGCTAATTGTTTTTGTGGCTTCCGAATCAGTCGAACCCCCTCTACGTTGCGCATGGGCCTCCTTTTATATGTACAAGGGGTCACCAACAGGTGGCAACACAGAGAAGGGTAAAAGCGTAAAAAGTGTTGCGGTTGGTACACCTACTTGCACAGCGTATCCTACCTAACCCTGACGGCAGGGGACAAAGGCATTAAATGCCCGTCTGTGTCGCCCAAATAGTGCAGAAAGGGACCGTCAGGGGCGCCACCGTTCGCCATGATGGCGATCTTGTCAGCGTCGCATGCCACCGTGCACCGCTGGCTGCACAGCCTCACACCACGCGCGCCTGGAAAGGCCCCCAGAGCGACACGTTGGCGGATGTTCTAGAGCGTGGGTACAGAGTGGTTACTTGTCGCGGCAAGCGCCTTGCCGCGGTCGTCGTCTTGTTGTGCCTGGAAGCTTGTCGCTCACCAGGCCTCGAGATGCCTTGGTTGGTCTTCCCGGCAAGCTCCTCTTGCCGGGGCCTTGTTGCCCTGCCGGGACGGGTGGCGCGTCGCGGCAAGTTCCTTGGGATGCCTTGGTTGGCCTTCCCGGCAAGATCCTCTTGCCGGGGCCTTGTCTCCTTGGCTTGAATACTTTGTTCTTGAATGGCTCCAAGGGAACCACGGAGGACCTTGGTGGTCGCCCGGCAAGCCTTGCCGCGGGGTGCTGCAACTGCCCGTGCACAAGTTCGGGATACTAGGGTACCCCTACTCTAGTACACCGACACCCATCCAACACTCTCCACTCTTGTTCTCTCTCTCTATGTGACACACACCCCCTAAGTACCATAATCCCTCACTCCATCATAGGCGCAAGCACTCCCCCCCTAAGTATGCTTATCTCTCACAGGAACACACGTATTGTCTCCTTCCATCCATACATCTATCTCGATATATCTTGGGGTATCTTCTATCACGCACACACCTTGTCACTCGATCTCCCACCCATGTAGTCCCATCCGGTCTCCAGGGGATCTCTCTATGACAAACATACACTCTCTCCTCCTCATGTCTGCATTTTCTCCGTATGTCTCTCTCGACCTCTCTCCCTTGTTTGTCAGATCCCTCTTGGCCACGTGCTAGGGGTCATTCTCTCTCGGTTGCAAACAACCACACACTATCTCCTCACCTTGCTTCCGTTGTCGAAGATGCATGTGTGATATGTTTGCATAAGACACACACGCTTTTTCTCTACTTTTATCGTGTGTCGTCCATGTCTCTTTTACACACGCACACACACTTTTTTCACCCACTCTTTCTATTTCACTCTCTCTCTCTCTCTAGTTAGGGACTCTCTCACGTCCATAAGCATATGGATGTTTTGAAAAGTCAAACCTCAGAAAAGTTTTACATCTGGAACGATCATTAGATTCATCACAACATGTACTTACTTCATACTATCATTTATCTTTTGTATTGTGGATATAAGTAATTTGTTTATAAACTTGGTCAAAGTTTCAAAAGTTTGACTTAAAAAAATGTTGGAACTACATTATTGAACGGAGGGAGTAGCTCTTTCTGTCTCTCTCTGCTATCTCTCACGGGCCTCCCCTCTCACTTGAACTCTCTATACCGACAGATTATACACTCACTGTGTCAGCGTATAGCTCCATATATTGTTCAGTTGACCGGTCAACTAGTCCACATGCTGCCTTGTCAGCTCGTGTTCTCTATCTTCGTGTGCTGGCTCATGTGGCAGTGGGTGAAAATAAGTAAACTAGAGGCCCATCTGACACGCGGTGAAGTAAACAAAGTTGAAACCGCTCGGGGTAGCACCCCACACGCTAGTAAATTGAAGGCGTATTGAGGACACACTTCTTCCGCATGAAGGGCACACGCGCGCACAATTCACCACGCGCGGCGGCTTGCATAGAAGGACACACTTGCGCACACCCAGCACACAACACACACCAGCACACGTGTACGCCAGCGTCGCCGCCGGTTGAGATGGACAGCGAGGTAGCCAAAAAGGAGAGGCGGCTTGAGCCAAAACCGCATCCGGCGAGCCTGGACTTCATCAGCAGCCTCCCCGACGACATGCTGCTCATCATCATCGGGCTCCTCCCCACCAAATCTGTCGTGTGGACCACCCTGCTCTCCCGGTGGTGGCACCCCCTCTGGCGCCGCGCCCCGCTCAACCACACCGTCGACAACTGCCTCTGTGACGGGGGTTGCAAATGCATGGTCGCAGTCTCCAAGATCCTTTCATCGCACCCTAGGCCAGCTAGACGCCTTGACATCTACATGTTCAGTACCAACTGCAAGGTCCAAGCCAAGTTCGAAGAGTGGTTCTTATCCCCCGCCCTAGATCAGCTCGAGGAGCTCAACTATGAAGCTAGATGATGTCGCTCACTGCCATCGTCTGCGCTCCACCTCACGCCAACACTGCGCCGCGCCAGCTTCAGCTCCTGGTATCTTCCCCAGATTAATGTCGCACCGGCCCTTCTTCTCCCTCAACTCAAGCAGCTCGACCTCTTCGATGTTGTCATCTCGAAGAAGGCTATGGATCACCTGCTCTGCAGCTGTACTGCGCTCGAGTACCTTCATCTTGAGAAGATCCACAGGTTCATTAGCCTCCACATAGCCTTGAAGAATCTCCCATGGATTTATGTGTTTGCTGTCCCCGCAACAAGACATCAATTAGGAAGAGATCACTCCAGCTGTTCCATGTTATGGTCATTGAGAATGCGCCTTTCCTTGAGAGATTGCTTGTATCAGATCTAGAAGGTCCAACAAAAATCAGGGTCATTGACGCGCCAAAATTGACTGTGTTGGTGTACTCGTCTGCCAAATTCTCCAAACTCTTTATTGGATCTGTAATCGTTCAGGTACAACACTCATCTTCTTCTCTGTCTTCTTGAAATTCACATTTTCAAATTTATTCTTGATGTATTTAAGATCGTCTTCCAGAAAATGATTCCCACAAGCTTGACCCAGTCTATGTGCATAGTGAAGATCTTGGCAATAAAATCTATCGGCCCCAATCTGGATCAAGTTGTTGGATTCCTTACATGCTTTCCATGCACGGAGAAGCTACTCATCGAGGTGAAACTTCTTTCCTATTAGTAAACGGTAATCACAACGTAGTTCAATATTTTCGTAATTTCCCCAAATTACAATGACAAGTGTAGTGTTCAAAATTTCATTTACGCACTGCACCGAAAGAAATATTTTAGTATTTTTTCCCACATGATCACCTGCATCATTTTTTTGTTGTACTACTATAGTAGCCTAGGCTAGTCATACTGGAAAGTAACTTAGACTAGTAACTCTATGGTTACCCTAAGAGCAAGTACTACCTCCGTCCTGGTTTACTCTTCCTATTTTGTAGTATCAAAATTTGACCATAGATTTAACTGAAAAAATGTTAATGCATGTCACTGAAAACTATATCGTTGGATTTGTATTTGAACATAATTTCAAATGGTATAATTTTTAGTGACATGCATTGGCATTTTCTTAGGTAAATCTATGGTCAAAATTTTATACTAAATATGAGGTAGTACAAAAGTGGGCTATAACAGACCTTCACTATGTAGGCCAAAACACGTTCCAAATTTACTTGTGATGCATTTGGCATCAATGCCCCCCCATTGATCACCTGGTGCCCCAATCTGGATCACCTACTTTGCTCCGGTGCCAAATTAACTCACGCAATGAAAAAACACTTGCGTGGGAGAGAAGAGAGGACTGAGGCAATAAAAACACTTGTTTGGGAGAGTGAGAGGCTGGTGTAGTTGGTTTGATTGATTTGTTTATACATGTGGGTCTGTGTGCACAGCGGTGCCAACTCTCTCACATCACGAAAGCGATGCCAAAATCTTTTGATTTGACATCGATGCGTATTATATGGCATACTTTTGAGAAATATGGCATCATCCACATAGTGGAAGGCCACAAATGCCCAAGCTCTTCACGTGCTCCTAGGTAAATGAGAGGAAAGAGAAAGAGAGAGATAGTGAGTGAAAAAATATCGCTAGCCAGCCAACCCTATCGTATGAGCGAATGATATTGGTACTTCTTGATGACATGGCAATCTTATACAACCAGCTGCTCTAATATGTTCTCTTCTTTTGCAGATAAAAAAAGACCCAAAAGTGAAAAATGTGTTGCACTATAACAATCTCATAGAATGCCTTGATCTCCATCTTACAGAAATTGATTTGATCGACTACCGAGGCAGCACATCTGAGATTAAATTGGCCAGGTTCTTTGTTTTGGAGGCAAGTGTGCTAAAGGTAATGAGGTTTGGCATTCTCTGGCGCAACAATGAATGGCGTGCTGATCACCGCAAGCGTCTAAGCCTAAATGACAAAGTCTCTGCAGAAGCTGAATTTGTTTTTGAAACATGAAGTGGCCAGAGACTCAAAAACTTATTTGCCCATTAGTGACTTGTCAGGGCGGTGGATTTTAGTTTGTACGATAATGCTGCATCCACCTAAAGTAAAGAAAGTTCTTACGTAAACTTCCTAGTAATTCCCTCTTCGTAGGTGCAGCATTACTCCTAACATTTGTAATATCAGTTTGAAAC